>NC_091979.1:25833389-26003389 GCF_044704955.1 Pristiophorus japonicus | reverse complement strand
GGTTGCTACTAAGCAAAGAGATTTGGGAGCCCAAGTGCACAAATAATTTTAAGCTGGTGTAGAAAAAGCAATCAAAAAGGCTGAGGGGCGTTGGCCTCTATCGCAAGAGGTCTGGATTACACAGGGGAGAAATTTATGCTTCAGTTCTATAGAGCTCCGGTCAGACCCCATCTGGAGTATTGCGTTCAGTTGTGGGCACCGCACATCTGAAGGGATATATTGGCCTTGGAGGATGTGTGACCCAGATTCACCAGAATGGTACTGGAGCCTAGTATGAGGACATAAGAAATAGGAGCAGGAGTAGGCCATTTGGCCCCTCGCGCCTGCTCCGACATTCAATAAGATCATGGCTGATCTGATCATGGCTTCAACTCCACTTCCCTGCCCGCTCCCCATAACCCTTGACTCCCTTATCGTTCAAATATCTGATACAGGACAAGTTAAATAAACTTGGCGTGCAGTTCCCTTTAGTGCAGAAGACTGATCCCTCACCGTTCCTCCGCCACGATCTCCCGCCGCTCCTCCACCACAAACCTTCGCCGGACCTCCGCCACGAACACCCACCGAATCTCAGCCATGATCGCTCACCGCTCCTCCGACTCTGCGGCGAATGTTTGTGGCAGAGGAGCGGCGAGAGATCGTGGCGGAGGTGCGGCAAATGAGGGTACGGGGTCCTGAAGAGCCCAGGGGCAGCACGGGCCAGCCCACACTGCGATATGTGTGCGCACTAGGTCTGTGCAGCAGAGCTGGTCGCCAGTTGTCTTGGTTAACCCTTGCCACTAGATGATGTCACAATCTCCGGGGCGCGAGGGAGTGAGGCGGTAAGTGTTAGCGCCAGCGCAAACCTGCCAGGGATGTTCGCAGCATCGGTGGTTTGTCCGCGCCGGGTTAGTAAACCCTTAGCGACCCGTTACCGCCCACTGCAGGCGCTAATGAGAGGCGCAAAGGAAGCCAGTTTCTCCCACTCCCCTTCCTCTTTGGCCAAACCTTTGGTCACCTGTCCTAATATCTCCTTATGGGGCTCGATGTCAGGTTTTTATCTGATCTTCCTTGAAATCGAGGAAGACTTGCTTCCATTCTAAAAGTGAGTTCTCAGGTGACTGTACAGTCCAATATGAGAATTACAGTCTCTGTCACAGGTGGGACAGACAGTGGTTGAAGGAAAGGGTGGGTGGGGAGTCTGGTTTGCCGCACGCTCCTTCCGCTGCCTGCGCTTGTTTTCTGCATGCTCTCGGCGACGAGACTCGAGGTGCTCAGCGCCCTCCCGGATGCATACATTATCTGATAACGCTCCTGTGAAAAGCCTTGGGATGTGTTACTGCGTTAATGGTCAGCAGGCCGGGGCCATTGGAGGGGGCAGCGTGCGGCAACATACCAGCGTGCGGCAGGGAGCAGCGCGTGCTGCTGCAGGAGGGCGACGGCTGCGAAGCCAGGTCGCTGGTTGCAGTGCGGGCAGGCACAGCAGGAGGGGCGAAGGAGCGGCAAGAGTCCGTAGAGAGAAGTGACCGGGGCCCAGGAGAGGCGTGAGTCTGGGGTCCAGAAGAGGCGAAGGCCCAGGGGCAGCACGGGCCCAGCCCACACTGCGATATGTGCGCGCACTAGGTCTGTGCAGCAGAGCTGGTCTCCAGTTAGTCTTGGGTAACCCTTGCCACTGGACCAAGACTAGTTCTGTCAAGCCCGTGTGGTGGCTGGTGTGCAACGGCCACCACACGTTAAAAAAAATCCACGCACAGGCATCTTCCACCCTTCAAGATGTAGTTCGGGATCTGGAATATCAGGTCCTTCATTGAAACATCTGTGAACTCATCCCTTTTTTGGCGTGGAAGCAAGTCACCCTCGCTTCGAGGGAACGCCTGTGATGATGATAATGATAAATGCAAGTTGTCATTGTTGCCTAAACGGCGGCAGCCTATCCCGTGCCACGGTCGTTGCGGTGTTTTTTTTTGCCGCGGCGGTGAACCTAAACGAGGTTCGGAACACGACTTTGGAGCCCTCCCAGGCGTTTCAACCTCCTGCTCCGTCCATTGCACCCTGCACAAACGCGGATCAGGTGACAGGCGCTGCAACATTGCAATTTTAATCAGCAGAGCGGCTCCAGCCTCTTGTGAGTCAGTTGCGGAAGGCGCTATCTCCGTGCGATGAATATGACACGGTTGCTACGCGCTGCATGCAGAGAGGGAAGATTTCCTACATCAATCAGAGGTAATGAAATCTTTAGTGCGTCATCATTTTCGCAAGGTGTAGCGACAAGAGCCAATCTCCGTTCCCCACCCCCCCCCCCCCGCCACCAAGGTGCTTTGAAAAGGTTAATTTATCCAAATGATTCACATTCCCCTTTGCTTTTGAGCTGGTTAAATGAGTCGTCTGCCATGTTTATTTGATCAAACAGTTGCTTCGGGTGATGCTACCGTGGCAAAAGTAACAGATGTCCTTTTTTTTTCACCAACTATTGACCTCTCCCTGTTCACCGGGAGTTAATATGTCACAGTTCCGGATAAATATTTATCAAACATCGTTAGCTATATTGCACTACCTGGAGCCAATCCTCGCCTCCATTGAGGAGGTCCCTATGGCAACAGAGCCCTAATCATTTCTAGTTGCTAAGAAGCCATGAAATGGGAGTGAACAGGTTTCTGCTAAATTGAATGTCGCTTGAGAAGCCCATGACAAGAGGTTTTTTCAGATTATCTTCGGATGAATTCAGGCAGGAAAGAAAATCTATAAAAAAAATAGCTGTTGAAGTTTTTCACCAATTTTCACCCCTCTGCTCTGGCCTCCCATCTTCCCCCCCCCCGTTAACTTGAGCGCATCCAAAACTGTCTTTGTTACCTCAAGATGTGACTATTCCAACGCACTCCTGGCTGGCCTCCCACATTCGACCCTACGTAAACTTGAGGGCATCCAAAACTCAGCAGCCCGTGCCCTAACTCGCATCGAGTCCCGCTCACCCATCGCCCCTGTGCTCCCTGACCTACTTTGGCTTCCGGTCAAACAACGCCTCATTTTCAAAATTCTCCTCCTTGTTTACAAATCCCTCCATGGCCTCGCCCCCTCCCTATCTCTGTAATCTCCTCCAGCCTCACAACCGAGCCCCCCTCTCCTCCAAGATGTCTGCGCTCCTCAAATTCTGCCCTCTTGAGCATCCCTGATTATAATCGCTCAACCATTGGCGGCCGTGCCTTCAGCTGCCTGGGCCCCAAGCTCTGGAACTCCCTGCCTAAACCTCTCCGCCTCTCTACCTCTCTTTCCTCCTATAAGACGCTCCTTAAAACCTACCTCTTTGACCAAGCTTTTGGTCACCTGCCGTCATTTCTTCTTATGTGGCTTGGTGCCAAATTTATTTGTTTTGTCTTATAACACTGCTGTGAAGCACCTTGGGACGTTTTACTACATTAAAGGCACTATATAAATGCAAGTTGATTTTATTGCCCGAGTCCTAACACGCACTAAGTCCCGTTCACCCATTACCCCTGTGCTCGCTGACTTACATTGACTTCCAGTCCAGCAACGTCTCAAATTCAAGATGATAATTTTTTTGTTTTCAAATCCTTCCTATCTGTATAATCTCCTCCAGCCCTAAAACTCTCCGAGAACTCTGCACTCTTCCAATTCTGGCCTCTTGTGCATCACCCACTGTCTTCTCGCCCACCATTGATGGCCGTGCCTTCAGCTGCCGAGACCCTAAGCTCTATAATGCCTTCTCTAAACCTCCGCGCCTCTCTACCGCTCCTCCTTTAAGATGCTGCTTAAAACCTACCTCATTGACCAAGCGTTTGTCACCTGTCCAAATGTCTCCTTCTTTGGTCTGATTAGTCCTCTGGGAAACACCTTGGGATGTTTAACTACGTTAAAGGTGGTATATAAATGCAAGTTGTCGGGGCCATAAAAGGTGTGGCGATCGGCGGCTATGAGACGTGGAGACGTACTACTCCAAGGAGCCGCGCGTATGGTGCAGGAGGGCAACGGCAGCGAAGAGTGACGTCATCAAGGTCCAGGTCGGTGATTGGAGCGTAGGCAGACACAGCAGGAGCAGCGAACGACTGTGGAAGGACGTGATCGGGGCCCAGGGGAGGAGTGAGTTCAGGGCCAGGGGCCCGGGGGCAGCACGGGCTAGCCCACACTGCGATATGCGTGCGCACTAGGTCCGTGCAGCAGAGCAGGTCTCCAGTCGTCTTGGTTAACCCTTGCCACTGGACCAAGACCGAGCTCTGTCAAGCCCGTGTGGTGGCTGGTGGTCAACGGCCACCATACGTTTAAAAAAATCCACGCACAGGCATCTTCCACTCTTGAGGATATAGTTCAGGTCTTCATTCGAAACACCATTGAACTCATCTTTTGTTGGCGTGGAAGCAAGTCATCCTCGTTTCGATGGACTGCCTATGATGATGATGATGGTTATTGTTGCTGAAGCAGGTGCTGACTTTGTTGGGTATGGCTCCGTGGGCCCCAACTGTCTGAGCTGAGGCAGTGAGTGGCAGTAGGATATTCAACCACGAGGTGCATCAAGGCAAGCTTGATCTTGTTTGCACCCAAAGTCGAGAGACGTATTTTCCAGCGGGAGTCACTGAGCTGGTGACCGGGTGCTAGGGATAGGCGCACGAACGTCAGCGTTCTCGCTCAGGCCAACATCCCCAGCATCGAGGCATTGACCACGCTCCATCAGCTCCGCTGGACGGGCCACGTCGTCCGCATGCACGATGCTAGACTCCCGAGCTGCGTCACGGCAGGCGAGCCCCAGGAGGGCAGAGAAACTGCTTCAAGACACCCTCGAAGGCTCCCTGAAAAAATGCAACATCCCCACCGACACCTGGGAGTCCCTGGCCCAAGACCGCCCCAAGTGGAGGACGAGCGTCCGGGAGGGCGCCGAACACTTTGAGTCTCTTCGCCGGAAGGAGCGTACGACAAATCAAACACCCCACCCACCCGTCCCTCCTGTGACAGAGATTGTAGGTCCCGCATTGGTCTCATCAGTCACCTGAGAACTCATGTTAGTGTGGAAGCAAGTCATCCTCGACTCCGGGAGACTGCCTAAGAAGAAGAAGATAGGGAGCAGCATAGGGTTTTCCCAATCTGCAGCTCAGGGGTGCTCTGGTCAATGGTAAGCACCCCTTTTCATGCTGCACCTGTGATCAGGTACCTTAACACAAAGCAGAGATTGAACCCAAGATCCATTGGTTTGTATGGTTTAAGCACATGCATTCACTCACAAAAGGAAGAAAGATTTGGATTTATATAGCGCCTTTCTCGACCACCAGATATCTCAAAGCGCTTTACAGCCAATGAAGTACTTTTTTGGAGTGCAGTCACTGTTGTGATGTGGCAGCCAATTTGCGCACAGCAAGCTCCCACAAACAGCAACGTGATAATGACCAAATAATCTGTTTATGTTGACTGAGGGATAAATATTGGCCGCAACACCAGGGAGAACTCTTCAAAATAGTGTCGTGTGATCTTTCACATCCACCTGACAGGGCAGACGAGGCCTCAGTTTAACGTCTCCTCTAAAAGACAGATGGCACCTCTGATAGTGCAGCGCTCTGTCAGCAGATCTTTGCGCTCATGTTCCTGGAGTGGAGCTTGAACCCACAACCTTCTGACTCAGAAGCGAGTGTGCTGTCCACTGAGCCACGGCTGACACTAAAGCAACTGACTTGAAGCAACTCGCTTCAAAATTGACTCCAAGTACAGCGCCATCTTGAGAATGGGCTGAACAATTTCACTTACGCATCCACGAGCACCAGCGTGCACACATGGACACAAACACCTGCCACACATGTAAACACAGCAACATACACATACTAATACATCATCATCATCATCATGGGCAGTCCCTCGGAATCGAGGAAGATTTGCTTCCACTCTTAAAATGAGTCCTTAGGTGGCTGAACAGTCCAATATGAGAACCACAGTCCCTGTCGCAGGTGGGACAGATAGTCGTTGAGGGAAGGGTGGGTGGGACAGGTTTGCCACACGCTCTTCCCGTTGCCTGCCCTTGATTTCTGCATGCTCTCGGCGATGAGACTCGAGGTGCTCAGCGCCCTCCCGGATATACTTCCTCCACTTAGGGCGGTCTTTGGCCAGGGACTCCCAGGTGTCAGTGGGGATGTTGCAACTTTATCAGGGAGATTTTGAGGGTGTCCTTGTAACGTTTCCTCTGTCCACCTTTGGCTCGTTTGCCGCGAAGGAGTTCCGAGTAGAGCACTTGCTTTGGGAGTCTCGTGTCTGGCATACGGACAATGTGGCCTGCCCAACAGAGCTGATCAAGTGTGGTCATTTGAGCATAGGAGCAGGGAGGTCTTACTGCAGTTGTACAGGGTCTTGGTGAGCCCTCACCTGGAATATTGTGTTCAGTTTTGGTCTCCTAATCTGAGGAAGGACGTTCTTGCTATTGAGGGAGTGCAGCGAAGGTTCATCAAACTGATTCTCGGGATGGTAGGTCTGACATATGAGGAGAGACTGGATCAACTGGGCCTGTATTCACTGGAGTTTAGAAGGATGAGAGGGGATCTCATAGAAACATATAAAATTCTGACAGGACTGGACAGGTTAGATGCAGGAAGAATGTTCCTGATGTTGGGGAAGTCCAGAACCAGGGGACATAGACTAAGGATAAGGGGTAAGCCATTTAGGACTGAGATGAGGAGAAACTTCTTCACTCAGGGAGTTGTTAACTGTTGGAATTCCCTACCGCAAAGAGTTGTTGATGCCAGTTAATTGGATATATTCAAGAGGGAGTTAGATATGGCCCTTATGGCTAAAGGGATCAAGGGGTATGGAGAGAAAGCAGGCAAGGGGTACTGAGGTGAATGATCAGCCATGATCTTATTGAATGATGGTGCAGGCTCGAAGGGCCGAATGGCCTACTCCTGCACCTATTTTCTATGTTTCTATGTTTCTATGTCAGTGCTTCAATGCTGGGGATGTTTGCCTGGATGAGGACGCTAATGTTGGTGCGTCTGTCCTCCCGGGGATTTGCAGGATCTTGCGGAGGTATCGTTGGTGGTATTTCTCCAATGATTTGAGGAGTCTACTGTACATGGTCCATGTCTCTAAGCCATACAGGAGGGTGGGTATTACTACAGCCCTGTAGACCATAAACTTGGTGGTAGATTTGAGGGCCTGGTCTTCGAACACTCTTTTCCTCAGGTGGCCGAAGGCTGCGCTGGCGCACTGGAGGCGGTGTTGGGTCTTCTCATTAATGTCTGCTTTTGTTAATAAGAGGCTCCCGAGGTATGGGAAATGGTCCACGATGACCAGGACATAGTCGACGTATTTACTGAGGCATACGAAAGCATGGGCCTTACGCTAACCATCCACAAGATAAAGGTCCTCCACCAGCCTGTCCTCGCCGCACAACACTAATACATAGACACATGAACAATTACACACATTCAAACACATAACACGTGCGCGCACACACATACACATAAATGTACACGCACGCATAAACACGAGGCCACTGGTGCAGCTTGAGACGAACTAATGGAGGAATTGTACTGGCATCTATATTGGTTCTAAACCAGAGTTGGTTTAGGATCAGCATCATCCATGTTGTTATGTTTCGAATAATCCCACAAGACTGAGTACTGTAAGCTTAAACTGATGTCACCTTAGTCTCTTTAATTAAACTCCAGAGTGCCTAAGCAGCATGGCAGACAACCTTTTATACTCGCTTGCATGAGGTGTGCAGGTGACCCTTGGGCCTCCAACAGGTGTGCCCTCTGGTGGCAAGTCTTACACAGTTTTAATGTTTACATACATAACATCACTGCCCCCCCCCCCCCCGCAAAAAGTCTTTGATACAAGTTATTTATACGTTGAGGCGATCCAGGGCCCTACACTCTCTGGTTGAACGCGAGTTCGAACCCTGGCATGGCTGAGTTGGTCGGGCCATTTCTGCACTGCAGCATGGCTGGTCTGACCGGACTGTCGGGCATGGTGGGTTCATCCTCTTGATTGACGGTGAGGTCGATTGCTGGTTGGGTGTGTGTTGGTGGATCGATGATGGTGATGTCCTCTTCAAGTTGTTCCTGGTTGTCAGTGAATCGCGGTTTCGTCTGATCCAAATGCTTTCGGCACGTTTGTCCATTACATAGTTTGACAAAAAAACACTTTATTCCCCTCCTTGGCCAAGACAGAGGCAGCAACCCATTTGGGACTATGACCATAATTAAGGACAAACACAGGGTAATTTACATCAACGCCACGCGATAAAGCCGCGCGATCGTGGTACATGTTTTGCCCATGACGCCGCGTTTCCACTTGATCATTAAGATCCGGGTGGACTAAGGAGAGCCTGGCTTTGAGTGCTCTCTTCATTAACAATTCCGCCGGGGGAACCCCGGTGAGCGAGTGGGGTCGCGCCCGGTAGCTGAACAGAACCCGAGAAAAACGGGTCTGCAGGGAGCCGTCCGTCACGCGTTTCAAGCTCTGCTTGCTGGTTTGGACTGCCCGTTCCACTTGACGTTGGATGCGGGCTTAAACGGGACAGACCTGACATACTTAATGCCATTGCGGGTCATGAACTCGTTGAATTCCGAGCTGGTGAAACACGGTCCATTGTCACTGACAAGGACGTCGGGCAAGCCATGGGTGGTGAACATGGCCCGGAGGCTTTCAATGGTGGCAGTGGACGTGCAGGATGACATGATTACACATTCAATCCATTTAGAGTAAGCGTCCACTACTACTAAGAACATCTTTCCTAGAAGAGGGCCAGCGAAAGCTACTTGGATCCTGGGCCACAGTTTGGAGGGCCATGACCACAGACTCAGTGGAGCCTCCCTTGGTGCATTGCTCAACTGTGAGCAAGTGTTACATTGGTGTATGCATGACTCCAAATCCGAGTCAATGCCGGGCCACCAAATGTGCGGCCTGGCGATAGCCTTCATCATGACTATGCCTGGGTGGGTGCTGTGTAGGCCGCGTATAAACGTTTCCCTGCCTTTTTTTGGCAAAACCACGCGATTGCCCCATCGGAGACAATCCGACTGGATGGACATTTCATCTTTGCGTCGGTGAAACAGCTTGATCTTGCATTTCCCTGGGAACAGCCAATGAGGACGTAACTTTTTACTAGTGATAGCACAGGGTCCAGGCTGGTCCAGGTCATTATCTGGCGAGCCGTGACGGGTGACCCCTCGCTCTCAAATACATCCATGACCAGAAGCAAGTCTGCAGGTTGTGCCATATCCACCCCGGTGGTGGGCAATGGTAGCTGACTGAGGACATCAGCACAGTTCTCCGTGCCTGGTCTGTGGCGGATAACATAGTCATAGGCGGATAATGTTAGTGCCCATCTTTGGATGCGAGACGAAGCGTTGGTGATTATACTTTTTTGTTTTCTGAAAACAGCGAAATGAACGGTTTGTGGTCGGTTTCAAGCTCGAACTGGAGTCCAAATAGGTATTGGAGATTTTCTTAACCCCGCATACGCATGCTAAAGCCTCTTTCTCGACTTCTAGATGCATATGCAACCGGTTGCAGTTTGCCTGATACATTGGCTTGCTGTAACACACACCCGACCCCGTACGAAGATGCACCACAAGCTAGCACTAAACGTTTACACGGGTCATACAGTACAAGTAACTTGTTCGAACATAGCAGGTTTCTGGCCTTCTCAAAGGCTGTCTCTTGAGATTTACCCCAAACCTAGTCGTCACCCTTACATAGCAACATGTGCAATGGCTCCAGCAAAGTGCTCAACCCGGGTAGAAAGTTACCAAAATAGTTGAGGAGTCCCAGGAACGAACACAGCTCCGTCACATTCTGAGGTCTGGGTGCGTTTTGATGGCCTCCTTCTTTGAGTCCGCGGATCTGATGCCGTCTGCCGCGATTCTTTCTCCACAAAAATTCGACCTCTGGTACCAGGACTCTTCAGTGCAGTGCTATCTTTCAGATAAGGTGGTGAACCGAGGCCCCATAGTCTCTCGCAAGTGGATGTAGAAGATCCAGCGACACTATTTTGAAGAAGAGCAGGGGAGTTATCCCCAGTGTACTGGCAAATATTTATCACTCAATCAACATCACTAAAACAGATTATCTGATCATTTTCACATTCATTTTTGTGGGAGCTTGCTGTGCGCAAAGTGGCTGCCACATTTCCTACATTACAACAGTGACTACACTTCATAAAAATTACTTAATTGCCTCTAAAGTGCTTTGGGGAAACATAGAAACATAGAAAATAGGTGCAGGAGTAGGCCATTCGGCCCTTCTAGCCTGCACTGCCATTCAATGAGTTCATGGCTGAACATGCAACTTCAGTACCCCATTCCTGCTTTTTCGCCATACCCCTTGATCCTCCTAGTCGTAAGGACTTCATCTAACTCCTTTTTGAATATATTTAGTGAATTGGCCTCAACAACTTTCTGTGGTAGAGAATTCCACAGGTTCACCATTCTCTGGGTGGAGAAGTTTCTCCTCATCTCGGTCCTAAATGGCTTACCCTTTATCCTTAGACTGTGACCCCTGGTTCTGGACTTCCCCAACATTGGGAACATTCTTCCTGCATCACATCTGTCTGAACCCATCAGAATTTTAAACGTTTCTATGAGGTCCCCTCTCATTCTTCTGAACTCCAGTGAATACAAGCCCAGTTGATCCAGTCTTTCTTGATAGGTCAGTCCCACCATCCCGGGAATCAGTCTGGTGAACCTTCGCTGCACTCCCACAATAGCAAGAATGTCCTTCCTCAAGTTAGGAGACCAAAACTGTACACAATACTCCAGGTGTGGCCTCACCAAGGCCCTGTACAACTGTAGCAACACCTCCCTGCCCCTGTACTCAAATCCCCTCGCTATGAAGGCCAACATGCCATTTGCTTTCTTAACCGCCTGCTGTACCTGCATGCCAACCTTCAATGACTGATGTACCATGACACCCAAGTCTCATTGCACCTCCCCTTTTCCTAATCTGTCACCATTCAGATAATAGTCTGTCTCTCTGTTTTTACCACCAAAGTGGATAACCTCACATTTATCCACATTATACTTCATCTGCCATGCATTTGCCCACTCACCTAACCTATCCAAGTCACTCTGCAGCCTCATAGCATCCTCCTCGCAGCTCACATTGCCACCCAACTTAGTGTCATCCGCAAATTTGGAGATACTACATTTAATCCCCTCGTCTAAATCATTAATGTACAGTGTAAACAGCTGGGGCCCCAGCACAGAACCTTGAGGTACTCTACTTGTCACTGCCTGCCATTCTGAAAAGTATCCATTTACTCCTACTCTTTACTTCCTGTCTGACAACCAGTTCTCAATCCATATCAACACACTACCCCCAATCCCATGTGCTTTAACTTTGCACATTAATCTCTTGTGTGGGACCTTGTCGAAAGCCTTCTGAAAGTCCAAATATACCACATCAACTGGTTCTCCCTTGTCCACTCTACTGGAAACATCCTCAAAAAATTCCAGAAGATTTGTCAAGCATGATTTCCCTTTCACAAATCCATGCTGACTTGGACCTATCATGTCACCTCTTTCCAAATGCGCTGCTATGACATCCTTAATAATTGAGGTTGTAAAAGGCGCTATCTAAATGTAAGTCTGTCTCTTTTTTCACATACAGCAATGTGATAATGCCCAGTTAATTTTTTTTTTAGTTGAGAACTAAATATTGGTCGCAATTTATTTCCAACACCAGAATTCTGATTGGCCACCTTAGAGGATAAGACCTGATTTCTGATTGGTCCCCTTGGAGGACAAGACATACCCAGCAGTTTGTCTGGAATGTGTAATTAGATCCTGTCTGCCTAAGTATTCAAGTACTTTACAAAGTGTAATTCTGGCTGCCAGGCTCCAGACAGAACAGAGCTCACTTGGAACATACAGGGCTCACCCTGCGCAGGTTAAGACCTTCTCCCAACGCAAACAAGATCCTGCGCCCACAACAAGTTCTTAACCTTCCTCTCATCCACCCCCGTTTCTGAATGTGGCCCCCCCCAACTGGGTTCCTAACCTTTCCTCCCCAATAAGATCCTCCCACCACCACCACTTCCCCTCCCCGCGCCCCCCCCCCTACCCTTCCCTGGGTTCCTGACTCACTTTCTTCCCCCAACAAGTTCCTGACCTCCCCCCTCCACACCCTCCACAACCATAGATTGGGCATTGTGTGTGGGTCACGGATTCACCAGACTGATTCCCAGATCTGAATGGTGACAGATTAGGAAAAGGGGAGGTGCAACGAGACCTGGGTGTCATGGTACATCAGTCATTGAAAGTTGACATACAGGTACAGCAGGTGGTGAAGAGGACAAATGGCATGTTGGCCTTCATAGCGAGGGGATTTGATTATAGGAGCAGGGAGGTCTTACTGCAGTTGTACAGGATACAGTCATAACGGGGAACAAAGAAATGGCAGACCAATTGAACAAGTACTTTGGTTCGGTATTCACTAAGGAGGACACAAACAACCTTCCGGATATAAAAGGGGTCAGAGGGTCTAGTAAGGAGGAGGAACTGAGGGAAATCTTTATTAGTTGGGAAATTGTGTTGGGGAAATTGATGGGATTGAAGGCCGATAAATCCCCAGGGCCTGATGGACTGCATCCCAGAGTACTTAAGGAGGTGGCCTTGGAAATAGCGGATGCATTGACAGTCATTTTCCAACATTCCATTGACTCTGGATCAGTTCCTATCGAGTGGAGGGTAGCCAATGTAACCCCACTTTTTAAAAAAGGAGGGAGAGAGAAAACAGGGAATTATAGACCGGTCAGCCTGACCTCAGTAGTGGGTAAAATGATGGAATCAATTATTAAGGATGTCATAGCAGCGCATTTGGAAAATGGTGACATGATAGGTCCAAGTCAGCATGGATTTGTGAAAGGGAAATCATGCTTGATAAATCTTCTGGAATTTTTTGAGGATGTTTCCAGTAGAGTGGACAAGGGAGAACCAGTTGATGTGGTATATTTGGACTTTCAGAAGGCTTTCGACAAGGTCCCACACAAGAGATTAATGTGCAAAGTTAAAGCACATGGGATTGGGGTTAGTGTGCTGACATGGATTGAGAACTGGTTGTCAGACAGGAAGCAAAGAGTAGGAGTAAACGGGTACTTTTCAGAATGGCAGGCAGTGACTAGTGGGGTACCGCAAGGTTCTGTGCTGGGGCCCCAGCTGTTTACATTGTACATTAATGATTTAGACGAGGGGATTAAATGTAGTATCTCCAAATTTGAGGATGACACTAAGTTGGGTGGCAGTGTGAGCTGCGAGGAGAATGCTATGAGGCTGCAGAGTGACTTGGATAGGTTAGGTGAGTGGGCAAATGCATGGCAGATGAAGTATAATGTGGATAAATGTGAGGTTATCCACTTTGGTGGTAAAAACAGAGAGACAGACTATTATCTGAATGGTGACAGATTAGGAAAAGGGGAGGTGCAACGAGACCTGGGTGTCATGGTACATCAGTCATTGAAGGTTGGCATGCAGGTAAAGCAGGCGGTTAAGAAAGCAAATGGCATGTTGGCCTTCATAGCGAGGGGATTTGAGTACAGGGGCAGGGAGGTGTTGCTACAGTTGTACAGGGCCTTGGTGAGGCCACACCTGGAGTATTGTGTACAGTTTTGGTCTCCTAACTTGAGGAAGGACATTCTTGCTATTGAGGGAGTGCAGCGACGATTCACCAGACTGATTCCCGGGATGGTGGGACTGATCTATCAAGAAAGACTGGATCAACTGGGCTTGTATTCACTGGAGTTCAGAAGAATGAGAGGGGACCTCATAGAAACGTTTAAAATTCTGACGGGTTTAGACAGGTTGGATGCAGGAAGAATGTTCCCAATGTTGGGGAAGTCCAGAACCAGGGGTCACAGTCTAAGGATAAGGGGTAAGCCATTTAGGACCGAGATGAGGAGAAACTTCTTCACCCAGAGAGTGGTGAACCTGTGGAATTCTCTACCACAGAAAGTAGTTGAGGCCAATTAACTAAATTTATTCAAAAGGTAGTTCGATGAAGTCCTTACTACTCGGGGGATCAAGGGGTATGGCGAAAAAGCAGGAAGGGGGTACTGAAGTTGCATGTTCAGCCATGAACTCATTGAATGGTGGTGCAGGCTAGAAGGGCTGAATGGTCTACTCCTGCACCTATTTTCTATGTTTCGATGTTTCTATGGGCCTTGGTGATGCCACACCTTGAATACTGTGTGCAATTTTGGTCTTCTAATCTGAGAAAGGACATTCTTGCTGTTGAGGGAGCGCAGCGAAGGTTCACCAGACCGATTCCCGGGATGACAGGATTGACATATGAAGAAAGACTGGATCGACTGGGCTTATATTCAATGCAATTTAGAAGAATGAGAGGAGATCTCATAGAAACATATAAAATTCTGACTGGATTGGACAGGTTAGATGCAGGAAGAATGTTCCTGATATTAGGGAAAGTCCAGAACCAGGGGTCACAGTCTAAGGATAAGGGGTAAGCCATTTAGGACCGAGATGAGGAGAAACTTCTTCACTCAGAGAGTTGTGAGCCTGTGGAATTCTCTACCACAGAAATTTGTTGAGGCCAGTTCGTTGGATATATTCGAAAGGGAGTTAGATGTGGCCCTTATGGCTAAAGGGATCAAGGGGTATGGAGAGAAAGCAGGAATGGGGTACTGAAGTTGCATGATCAGCCCTGATCATATTGAATGGCGGTGCAGGCTCGAAAGCCGAATAGCCTACTCCTGCACCTATTTTCTATGTTTCTCTGTTTCTATGTTAATGGGTTTATTGGATGTGAAGTGAATAGTGGCAGTGCCGTGACTTCCAGATTTCGTCCACTCCAACGATGTCACTTGCCGCACACGTACCGAGCATTCCGAGAAATCGCTCAGGTGTGGGAGCAGTGGGTGGGGGGAGGTGAGGGAGGACTTAGTGCGGGTGTAAAGGGGATGGGTATAGCTACGGTAAAGAGTGCATATGGACAGAAGGGGATCGGGTACGCATACGCAGAAGGGGATCGGGTGCGCATGTGCAGAAGGGGATCGGGTGCGCATGCGCAGAAGGGGATCGGGTGCGCATGCGCAGCTCCAGGACACCTGGTGCATGCACATAAAGCCACATAGATGTTCATGCAGATAATCACAACGATAAATATTGGCCAGGACAGCCTGCCGCTAGTCAAGTCCTAGGTCAGGGTTCTACAGACTGCAGCCCACAGGCCATATGTGGCCCAAGACAAGAGCCCCAGGCATATAATAATTATAAAAGCGCTTCTTTTTTTTAAAACCCAATCCCCACCTTTTTTTCTCTTTCCCACGGCAACTATGATTCCGCCATTCACACCCCGTCTAGACTCAAGGGTACGGGGCCCAGAAGAGCCGAGGGCCCAGGGACAGCACGGACCAGCCCACACTGCGATATGTCCGTACAGCAGAGCAGGCGTCCAGTCATCCTGGTTAATCCTTGCCACTGGATAAAGGCCTAGCTCTGCCAAGCCCCGTGTGGTGGCTGGTGTGCAACGGTCACCACACGTTAAAAAAATCCACGCACAGGCATCTTCCACTCCCCATTTGGAGTTCAGGACTGGAACATCGGGTTCTTCATTGAAACATCTGTGAACTCATGTGGAAGCAAGTCATCCTCGTTCGAGGGACCGCCCATGATGATGATGAGACTCATCGTTTGTTTCTTAACTTGTGCTCATTTGCTGACTAATAAGGATTTCCTTTAGTTCCTCCTTCTCGCTAGACCCTCGGTCCCCTAGTTTTTCCGAAAGGTTATTTGTGTCTTCATTAGTGAAGTAGGAACCAAAGTATTTGTTCAATTGGTCTGCCATTTTTTTGTTCCCCATTATAAATTTACCTGATTCTGACTGTAAGGGACCTGCATTTGTCTTCACTAATTTTTTTCTCTTCACGTATCTGTGGAAGCTTTTGCAGTCAGTTTTTATGTTCCCTGCAAGCTTACTCTCATATTCTATTTTCCCCCTCCTAATTAAACCCTTTGTTCTCCTCTGCTGAATTCTAAATTTCTCCCAGTCCTCCGGTTTGCTGCTTAGGAGCAGCAACACCAACTGTCCCATCCTAATCTCTCGCCGACCTTCCTGCCCAGCACACCCACAGGGGGCTAATTTTGCCAATCTTAGAAGAATGAGAGGTGATCTTATTGAACCATATAAGATACTGAGGGGGCTCGACAAGGTAGATGCAGAGAGGATGTTTCCCCTCCTGGGGGAGTCTACAACTAAGGGGCATAGTTTCAGAATAAGGGGCCGCCCATTTAAAGCTGAGATGAGGAGGAATTTCTTCTCTCAGATGGTTGTAAATCAGTGGAATTCTCTGCCCCAGAGAGCTGTGGAGGCTGGGTCATTGAATATAGTTAAGGCGGAGATAGACAGATTTTTCAATGATAAGGGAGTGAAGGGTTATGGGGAGTGGGCAGGGAAGTGGAGCTGAGTCCATGATCAGATCAGCCATGATCTTATTGAATGGCGGAGCAGGCTCGATGGGGCAAATGGCCTACTCCTGCTCCTATTTCTTACGTTCTTATGTTCTTATCGTGGATGATTGCATTGACATCATGGCCCTGACGGAAACTTGGCCTTACCCTGACCCTTGAACCCTCCCCGCCTGGCTATACCTTCCACCGCTTGCCCCGCTCAGATTGCCGTGGTGACGGTGTGGCTCTCATCACCAAATCACACCTTGGGTCTGTCCCCCGACTCCTCCGGCACGTTTTCCTCCTTTGAACATCTCACCTTATTGCACCCCTCTCCCCTCTCATTTAAAATTCCCGTTCTCTACCGCCCAGCCAATTACCACAAAAACGTTATTACCGAGATATCCTCACTGCATTCCTCCCCCAGTCTCTGCACCGAGCGACTTCTCATCCTCGGTGATTTCAACTTCCAGCTCAATTCATCACGTTCTCTCTCCTCTAAGTTCTCTAGCCTCCTATCCTCCCTTAATCTCTCCCTCCGTGTAAACTCCCCAACCCATATTCACTGCCACTCCCTTGACCTTGCCATCTCTCATGGCCTCGCTACTCCCATCGTGTCAGTCGCTGATAAAGTCATTTCTGATCACTTCCTCGTATCGCTCTCCACCCACATCCCCCTTCCACCCGTACCCCCAACCCTACTTCCTCTGTATCCACCCCTGTAAAAACTCTCTCCAAACTCTCTTACAACTGCACTTATGAAATTCCATTTGTCCAAACTTTGGCCCTGTATTCACCATGATATTTCTGCAGTCACCGATCTGCTCAATCACACCCTCACTACCACCTTTGATGCCCTAGTCCTATTAAAACTATTACTCTCTCTCACCCTGGCTGTTCCCCCTGGTACAGCCCTCATCTTCACTCCTTTCAGCCTGAGGGGCGCAGACTTGAACAGATGTGGCGGACAACTGGTTTAGCCATTCACCGCCAGATCTGGCTGGACCACATAAAACATTATCGGGTCCTGCTCTCATCTGCCAAACCTGCTCACTATTCCAGGATCATACTGGACTGCAAAGATAAAGCCTGGTATCTACTTTCCACTGCTAACTGTCTCCTTAAACTCCTCTTCCCTATCTCCTCCACCCTCACTTCTAACAACAAGTGTGAGGAGCTCATGGATTTCTTTATCGCTAAGGTTGAGACCATCCGATCAGCTGTCTCTACCACTTCCCTTCCTTCCCCTAGCCCACCGCGCCAAACTTCCTCTGAGGCTCCCCCCTGCCCTAGCCCTGAACTCACATCTTTCTCCAGTTGCTCTTTGATCTCCCTTCCTGACCTCGCCACACTCATCTTGTCCATGAGACCCACTTCCTGCTCCCTCGACCCTATTCCCACTAAACTGCTGACCACCCAACTCCCATGTTAGCCGACATTGTTAACGGTTCACTCGCCTCAAATCTGCCGTCATCACCCCTCTCCTCAAGAAACTAACCCTTGACCCCTCCATCCTTGCAAACTGCCGCTCCATCTCCAACCTCCCTTTCCTCTCCAAAGTCCTTGAACGTGTTGTTGTTTCCTAAATCAGTGCCCATCTTTCCCGCAATTCCATGTTTGAATCCCTGTCACAGTACCGAAATGGATCTCATCAAAGTCACAAATGATATCCTTTGTAACTATGACAAAGGCAAACTATCCCTCCTCGTTCTTCTTGACTTGTCCACAGCCTTTGACATGGTTGACCATTCTATCCTTTTCCAATGCCTCTCCACCGTCGTCCAGCTGGGTGGGACTGCACTCACCTTGTTATGTATGTAAACATTACCAATGTGTAAGACTTGCCACCAGGGGGCGCACCTGTTGGAGACCAAAGGGTCACCTGCACTCCCTGGGCAAGCAGGTATAAAAGGCAGTCTACCATGTTGCCTCCTCACTCTGGAGTTACAATAAAGAGGCCAAGGTCACAACAGTTTGAGCTTAAGATATACAGTCTTGTGGAGTAATTCTAAACGTAACAATTGGCGACGAGTAACAGATCACGAACTTTCACATGGTTATGGCTGCCATTGGTATTCTTGAGAGATTTGTTGAGGGTGATGATTGGGAAGCCTTGACCAGTACTTCGTGGCCAACGAGCTGGAAAAGGCAGAAACCGCGATCAAGCGCAGGGCGATTCTCCTCACTGTTTGCATGTCCACGATATATGGCCTCATCAAAAATCTGCTAGCACCGACAAAACCAATGGACAAGACATATGAAGAGTTGAGCACGCTGGTTTGGGAACACCTCAAGCCGGAGGAAAGCATCTTGATGGCCAGGTATCGCTTTTATACGCACCACCGCTCCGAGGGCCAGGACGTGGCGAGCTTTGTCGCCGACCTAAGACGCATTGCGGGACCGTGCGTATTTACTGGATTTTTGGGGGAAGTGTTGCGGGACTTTTTTGTGCTTGGAATCGGCCGCGAGGTCACTCTTCGCAAACTGCTGTCTGCCGAATCCCTAGCAAGGCCATCACGATAGCCCAGGCTTTTATGTCCACAAACGATAACACTAAACAAATATCATTGCAGCATCGGAACTCACCAGCGACTACTGTGCATAAAATAAAGCCTTCAGCAGGCAGAACTGTACATGGCGGGGCCTACACGCCCGCAGAGGCCAGACCTAGGATGATGTGGGGCGTGAATGCAAATCCATTAGCACCGTGTTGGCACTGCGGGGGTTAATCATCGAGCCCATCAATGTCGATTCAAGCACTACGTGTGCAAAGGCTGTGGAACAATGGGGCACCTCCAGCGAATGTGCAGACGTGCTGCGACTCACCACGTGGCAGAGTCGGCAGAAGATGTCCGATCCGGCGCGGATCACGCTGAACGAGTAAGAGAGGCAACTCAACCCGAGGCTGAAGAGGAAGTGTATGGGGTACACACCTTCACCACCGAAAGCCCTCCGATAATGTTAAAAGTCAACTTAAACGGCATTCCAGTTTCCATGGAATTTGACACGGGGGCGAGTCTGCCAATTATGAGCCAGAAGGCTTTTGAGAAACTGTGGGGCAACAAGGCACAAAGGCCAAAACTAAGTCCGATTCACACCAAGCTGTGCACTTACACCAAAGAGCTCATGCCAGTCATTGCAGTGCGGCAGTTAATGTATCGTACGATGGAGCTGTGCATGATTTACCACTATGGATTGTACCAGGCGATGGCCCAACACTGTTCGGCAGAAGCTGGCTAGGAAAGATCCGATGGAACTGGGACGACATCAAAGCACTGTCTTCGAGGATGACGCCGCATGTGCCCAAGGGCTAAACAAATTTCCGTCATTATTCAAGCCAGGCATCGGCAACTTCACAGGCGCCAAAGTGCAGATCCATCTAGTCTCTGATGCACGGCCTGTTCATCACAAGGCCTGAGCGGTTCCATACGTGACGCGAGAGAAGGTCAAGATCGAGCTGGACAGACTTCAACGAGAGGGGATCATATTGCCCATCAAGTTCAACGAGTGGGCCAGTCCAATTGTTCCGGTGTTGAAGAGCGATGGGACGGTCAGAATCTACGGGGTCTACAAGGTAACTGATATGTCTTGAATAAAGAGTCAGACTAGATACTGCAAGCTCAAAGTAAGGTGTGACCATAGTCCTTTATTACAGATCTCAGAGTGCCTCTCCAGCCTGTGAGGCCTCCTTATATACAGGTGCTCCCAAGGGATTGTGGGATCCCTTGGAACTCCAGGGAATAAGCCCTCTGGTGGTTAGACATGGTATTTACAGGTTTACATACATAACAACACTCCCCCCCCCACCCAAAGTCAGTTGTGTAACTATTTACAATGTGAGTCGATCTGGGGCCTTCCTTTCCCTGGTTGATCGTCTCGGTGCAAATGCTGGTTTTGGTGAGTCATTTGCTGGTCCTTCGCTGGACTGCTGTACAGCTGGCCTTGTTGGGCTGCTAGGGGTGGTGAGTCCTGCTGGGCTGCTGCGGGTGATGGGTTCTGCTTCATGGTCAACCGCTGGGTCGGTTGCCACTTGTGTGTGTGTTGGAGGGTCGATAAATGTTGAGTCTATTGTGGGTTGTTCTGGATAGTCCGTAAATCTGAGTTTGGTTTGGTCCAAGTGTTTCCTGCAGGTGAGTCCATTTGCGAGTTTGACCACAAATACCCTACTCTTCTCTTTGGCCAAAACAGTGCCAGCAAGCCACTTGAGACCTTGGCCATAGTTCAACACAAAGACCGGATCATTTATTTCAATTTCGCGTGACACATTTGCGCGATCATGATATGTATTCTGTTGAAGCTGCCTGCGCTCTACCTGTTCGTGTAGATAAGGCTGGACTAACAAGAGCCTTGTCTTAAGTGCCCTTTTCATGAGCAGTTCAGCAGGAGGAACCCCAGTGAGCGAGTGGGGTCTTGTATGGTAACTAAGCAGGACTCGGGATAAGCGAATCTGCAGTGAGCCTTCAGTTACCCTTTTCAAGCTCTGCTTGATTGTTTGAACTGCTTGTTCTGCCTGACCGTTGGACGCTGGTTTAAACTGGGCAGATGTGGCATGTTTGATCCCATTGTGTCATGAACTCCTTGAACTCTGCACTGGTAAAGCACGGCCCATTGACACTTACAAGGACATCAGGCAGGCTGTGCGCGGCAAACCTGGCCCATAGGCTTTCAATGGGGGCAGCGGACGTGCTTGCCGACATTATCACACATTCAATCCATTTGGAGTAGGCATCTACAACCACCAAAAACATTTTTCCCAAGAATGGGTCTGCATAGTCGACATGGACCCTAGACCACGGTTTGGAGGGCCAGGATCACAAAGTTAGTGGTGCCTCCCTGGGTGCATTGCTTAACTGGGGACAGGTATTACATTTGTGCACACAGGACTTTGCATCGATACCGGGCCGCCACACGATGCCTGTGTGGGTGCTGTGGAGATCACTAATGAAAGTGTCCCTGCCCTTTTTTGGCACAACTAACTGATTACCCCATTGGAGGCAGTCTGCCTGTATAGACATTTCATCTTTGCACCGCTGGTACAGCTTTATTTCTTCCTGCATCTCTAACGGGACACTAGACCAACTCCCGTGGAGCACACAGTTTTTTACTAAAGACAGTAGGGATCTTGGCTCGTCCAGGTTCTAATCTGTCGGGTGGTAACAGGTGATTGCTCACTCTCGAATGCTTCCATTACCATAACTATATCTGCGGGCTGTGCCACCTCCACCCCTGTGGTAGACAATGGCAGCCTACTGAGAGCATCGGCAGTTTTCTGTGCCTGGCCTGTGGCGGATGGCGTAGTTGTATGCGGACAACGTGAGCGCCCATCTCTGGATGTGGGCCAATGCATTCGTATTTATCCCTTCCTTTCAGAAAAGAGGGATATAAGCAGCTTATGGTCGGTTTCCAATTCAAATTTGAGCCCGAACAGATATTGATGCATATTTTCTTTACCCCATAAACACACGCTAACGCTTCTTTTTCGATCATACTGTCGGCCCTCTCCGCCTCAGACAGACTTCTGGATGCATAGGCAACTGGTTGCAATTTCCAAATTCATCAGTTTGTTGCAATACACACCCGACCCCATACGACGACGCATCACATGCTAGTACCAAATGCTTACATGGATCGTACAACACAAGCAATTTGTTTGAACATAACAGCTTCCTAGCTTTTTCAAAGGCATTTTCTTGGCTTTTACCCCATATCCATTCATCTCCTTTACACAGTAAAGAGTGCAGGGGTTCTAACAATGTGCTAAGACCCGGTAAGAAGTTACCAAAATAGTTCAGGAGTCCTAGAAACGACGGCAGCTCCGTTACGTTCTGTGGTCCCGGTGCGTTCTTCATTGCCTCCGTCTTCGAATCGGTGGGCTTGATGCCGTCCACTGCGATTCTTCTCCCCAGGAACTCCACTTCAGGTACCAGGAAAACGCACTTTGATTGTTTTAGCCTGAGCCCCACCCGATTAAGCCGACTAAGAACCTCCTCCAGGTTCTGCAGGTGCTCGACCTGTGACCAAGATGTCGTCCTGGAAGACCACAGTGCGTGGGACAAACTTCAGCAAGCTTTCCATGTTCCTCTGGAATATTGCCGCGGCCATTCGAATCCCAAACCGGCATCTGTTGTAAATGAAGAGAATTTTGTGCGTGTTGATGCAGGTGAGGCCTTTCGATGATTCCTCCAGCTCATGCGTCATGTGGGCCGAGGTCAAGTCCAACTTCGTGAACGTTTTCCCTCCCTCCAGCATCGCAAATAGATCATCTGCCTTTGGTAGCGGGTATTGATCCTGCAGTGAGAAAAGATTGATAGTTACTTTATAATCACCACAGATTCTAACGGTGCTGTCCCCCTTGAGGACTGGAACAATCGGACTGGCCCACTCATTGAATTCAATCGGCGAAATGATGCCCTCTCGTTGCAGCCTGTCCAGCCCGATCTCCACCCTCTCTCTCATCATGTAAGGTTTCGCTCTTACCTTGTGACAGATGGGTCGTGCCCCGGAATCAAGTGGATTCGCACTTTTGCTCCTTGGATCTTCCCGATGCCTGGTTTAAACAGCGAGAGAACTTGCTTAAGACCTGAGCACATGAGATGTTGTCGACGGACGAAAGCACTCAGTCGCCATCCCAGTTCCAGCGTATCTTTCCCAGCTAGCTCCTGCCGAACAGCGTGGGGCCATCACCCGGTACCACCCAGAGTGGTAGCTTGTGCACTGCTCCATCGGAGGAGACCTTTATGGTAGCACTGCCAATTACAGGAATCAATTCCTTTGTGTACGTTCTCAGTTTAGTCAGGACTGGCCTTGAAGCGTTGCTGCGACTTAATTTATTGAAAATCTTTTCGCTCATTATGAACTGGCTTGCGCCCATGTCCAGCTCCATGGACACCAGGAGTCCATTTAATTCAACATTCAAAATTATCGGGGGACACTTCGTGGTAAGTGTGTGCACCCCATATACCTCTGCCTCCTCGGTCTGAGGCTCTGGTTCATTGTGATCCATCGTGTATCTGTCCTCCTCTGCAACATGGTGGTTTGCAGGATTAGCAGGGTTTGCAGCTCGCCTGCACATGCGTTGGAGGTGTCCTATTGTTCCACAGCCCTTGCAAATGTATCCTTTGAAGAGGTATGAATGGAAACGATGATCACCCTCGCAGCGGCAACAAGGTGTTAATGGCCTTGTATTCACCACCCTCGATGGTGGACTCTGAGTCATCTGCGGACATGCAGCTGCAGGCATGTAAGTCCATGTACATTTCGATTCGAAAACAACATTACTTTGTTCACAGTACTTGCAGTAGCACTAGTGTGCTGAAAAATTTGTTTGGTATTGTCATTGGTGGCGATAAACGCCTGGGCTATCACTATGGCTTTACTCAAGGTTGGGGTCTCTACAGTCAAAAGTTTGCGAAGTATTACTTCTTGGCCATTGCCAAGTCCAAAGAAGTCCCTGAGCATGTGCTCCAAGTGTCCTTCAAATTCGCAATGTCCTGCAAGGCGCCTTAGCTCGACGACTTAGCTCGCCACTTCCTGGCTGTTGTGTATGGAGAAAGAGTCAGACTGAACACTGTGAGCTCAAAGTAAAGTGTGACCCTAGTCTTTTATTGCAAGTCTCCAGAGTGCCTCTCCAACCTGTGAAGCCTTCTTAAATACCTGTGCTCCCAAGGAATTATGGGATCCCTTGGGACTCCGGGGAATGAGCCCTCTGGTGGCTGTACAGAGTAAATACAAGTCTACATATAAAACAACATTCCCCCCCATCAAAGTCAATAGTGTAACTATTTACAATGTGAGTCGATCTGGGGCCCTTCCTGCCCTGGTTGATCATCTCGGTGTGAAAGCTGGTGTTGTTGAATCATTTGTTGGGCCCTCGCTGGGCTGCTGTGCAGCTGGCCTTGCTGGGCTGCCTGGTATGTTGGGTCCTGCAGGGCTGCTGTGGATGATGGGTTCTGCTTCGTGGTCAACCGTGGTGTCGGTAGCCACTGGTGTGTGTGTTGGGGGATCAAAAAAGGTAGATTGCTCAGGGTAGTCCGTGAATCTGAGTTTGATTTGGTCCAAGTGTTTCCGGTGAATGAGTCCATTTGAAAGTTTGAACCGAAACTACCTGCTCCCCTCTTTGGCCACGACAGTGCCGGGAAGCCACTTGGGACCTTGTCCATAATTTAATACAAATACAGGATCATTGACTTCAATCTCGCGTGACACATTTGCGCTATCATGGTGTGCACTTCGTTGAAGCCACCTGCTCTCCACCTGTTCATGTAGATCAGGGTGAACTAACAAGAGCCTTGTCTTTAGTGTTCTTTTCATGAACAGTTCAGCAGGTGGAATCCCAGTGAGTGAGTGGGGTCTCGTGCGGTAGCTAAGCAGGACTCGGGATACGCGAGTCTACAGTGAGCCTTCAGTTATCTTTTTCAAGCCTTGCTTGATGGTTTGTACTGCTCTCTCTGCCTGACTATTGGTTTAAATGGGGCAGATGTGACAGAGAAACATCGAAACATAGAAAATAGGTGCAGGAGTAGGCCATTCGGCCCTTCGAGCCTGCACTGCCATTCAATGAGCTCATGGCTGAACATGCAACTTCAGTACCACATTCCTGCTTTCTCGCCATATCCCTTGATCCCCCTAGTAGTAAGGACTACATCTAACTCCTTTTTGAATATATTTAGTGAATTGGCCTCAACAACTTTCTGTGGTAGAGAATTCCACAGGTTCACCACTCTCTGGGTGAAGAAGTTTCTCTTCATCTCGGTCCTAAATGGCTTACCCCTTATCCTTAGACTGTGACCCCTGGTTCTGGACTTCCCCAACATTGGGAACATTCTTCCTGCATCTAACCTGTCTAAATCCATCAGAATTTTAAACGTTTCGATGAGGTCCCCTCTCATTCTTCTGAAATCCAGTGAATACAAGCCCAGTTGATACAGTCTTTCTTGATATGTCAGTCCCGCCATCCTGGGAATCAGTCTGGTGAACCTTCACCGCACTCCCTCAATAGCAAGAATGTCCTTCCTCAAGTTAGGAGACCAAAACTGTACATAATACTCCAGGTGTGGCCTCACCAAGGCCCTGTACAACTGTAGTAACACCTCTCTGCCCCTGTACTCAAATCCCCTCGCTATGAAGGCCAACATGCCAATTGCTTTCTTAACCGCCTGCTCTACGTGCATGCCAACCTTCAATGACTGATGTACCATGACACCCAGGTCTCGTTGCACCTCATCTTTTCCTAATCTATCAACATTCAGATAATAGTCTGTCTCTCTGTTTTTACCACCAAAGTGGATAACCTCACATTTATCCACATTATACTTCATCTGCCATCCATTTGTCCAAGTCACTCTGGAGCCTCATAGCATTCTCCTCGCAGCTCACACTGCCACCCAACTTCGTGTCATCTGCAAATTTGGAGATACTACATTTAATCCCCTCGTCTAAATCATTAATGTACAATGTATACTGCTGGGGCCCCAGCACAGAACCTTGCGGTACCCCACTAGTCACTGCCTGCCATTCTGAAAAGTACTCATTTACTCTTACTCTTTGCTTCCTGTCTGACAACCAGTTCTCAATCCACGTCAGCACACGGCCCCCAATCCCATGTGCTTCAACTTTGCACATTAATCTCTTGTATGGGACCTTGTCAAAAGCCTTCTGAAAGTCCAAATACACCACACCAACTGGTTCTCCCTTGTCCACTCTACTGGAAACATCCTCAAAAAATTCCAGAAGATTTTTCAAGCATGATTTCCCTTTCACAAATCCATGCTGACTTGGACCTATCATGTCACCTCTTTCTAAATGCGCTGCTATGACATCCTCAATAATTGATTCCATCATTTTACCCACTACCAATGTCAGGCTGAGCGGTCTATAATTCCCTGCTTTCTCTCTCCCTAAAAAGTGGAGTTACATTGGCTACCCTCCACTCCATAGGAACTGATCCAGAGTCTATGGAATGTTGGAAAATGACTGTCAATGAATCCGCTATTCCAAGGCCACCTCCTTAAGTACTCTGGGATGCAGTCCATCAGGCCCTGGGGATTTATCGGCCTTCAATTCCATCAATTTCCCCAACACAATTTCCTGACTAATAAGGATTTCCCTCAGTTCCTCCTCCTTCTGACCCCTTTTACATCCGGAAGGTTGTTTGTATCCTCCTCAGTGAATACCGAACCAAAGTACTTGTTCAATTGGTCCGCCATTTCTTTGTTCCCCGTTATGACTTCCCCTGATTCTGACTGCAGGGGACCTATGTTTGTCTTTACTAACCTTTTTCTCTTTACATATCTATATGTAAAACATAAAAACAGACAGTAAAAGCTTTTACCGATATATAAAACAGAAAAGAGTGACGAAAGTAAATGTTGGTCCCTTAGAAGATGAGAAGGGGGATTTAATAATGGGAAATGTGGAAATGGCTGAGACCTTAAACAATTATTTTGCTTCGGTCATCACAGTGGAAGACACAAAAACCATGTCAAAAATTGCTGGTCACGGGAATGTGGGAAGGGAGGACCTTGAGACAATCACTATCACTAGGGAGGTAGTGCTGGACAGGCTAATGGGACTCAAGGTAGACAAGTCCTGATGAAATGCATCCCAGGGTATTAAAAGAGATGGCGGAAGTTATAGCAGATGCATTCGTTATAATCTACCAAAATTCTCTGGACTCTGGGGAGGTACCAGCGAATTGGAAAGCAGCTAATGTAACGCCTCTGTTTAACAAAGGGGGCAGACAAAAGGCAGGTAACTATAGGCCGGTTAGTTTAACATCTGTAGTGGGGAAAATGCTTGAAGCTATCATTAAGGAAGAAATAGCGGGACATCGAGATAGGAATAGTACAATCAAGCAGACGCAACATGGATTCATGAAGGGGAAATCATGTTTAACTAATTTACTGAAATTCTTTGAGGATATAACGAGCATGGTGGATAGAGGTGTACCGATGGATGTGGTGTATTTAGATTTCCAAAAGGCATTCGATAAGGTGCCACACAAAAGGTTACTGCAGAAGATAGAGGTATGCGGAGTCAGAGGAAATGTATTAGCATGGATAGAGAATTGGTTGGCAAACAGAAAGCAGAGAGTCGGGATAAATGGGTGCTTTTCAGGTTGGAAATCGGTGGTTAGTGGTGTGCCACAGGGATCGGTGCTGGGACCACAACTGTTTACTATATACATAGATGACCTGGAAGAGGGGACAGAGTGTAGTGTAACAAAATTTGCAGATGACACAAAGATTAGTGGGGAAGCGGATTGTGTAGAGGACACAGAGAGGCTGCAAAGAGATTTGGATAGGTTAAGCGAATGGGGTAAGGTTTGGCAGATGGAATACAATGTCAGAAAGTGTGAGGTCATCCACCTTGGGAAAAAAAACAGTAAAAGGGAATATTATTTGAATGGGGAGAAATTACAACATGCTGCAGTGCAGAGGGACCTGGGGGTCCTTGTGCATGAATCCCAAAAAGTTAGTTTGCAGGTGCAGCAGGTAATCAGGAAGGCGAATGGAATGTTAGCCTTCATTGCAAGAGTGATGGAGTACAAAAGCAGGGAGGTTCTGCTGCAACTGTACAAGGTATTGGTGAGGCCACACCTGGAGTACTGCATGCAGTTTTGGTCACCTTACTTAAGGAAGGATATACTAGCTTTAGAGGGGGTACAGAGACAATTCACTTGGCTGATTCCGGAGATGAGGGGGTTACCTTATGATGATAGATGGAGTAGACTGGGTCTTTACTCGTTGGAGTTCAGAAGGATGAGGGGTGATCTTATAGAAACATTTAAAATAATGAAAGGGATAGACAAGATAGAGGCAGAGAGGTTGTTTCCACTGGTCGGGGAGACTAGAACTAGGGGGCGTAGCCTCAAAATACGGGGGAGCCAATTTAAAACCGAGTTGAGAAGGAATTTCTTCTCCCAGAGGGTTGTGAATCTGTGGAATTCTCTGCCCAAGGAAGCAGTTGAGGCTAGCTCATTGAATGTATTCAAATCACAGATAGATAGATTTTTAACCAATAAGGGAATTAAGGGTTATGGGGAGTGAGCGGGTAAATGGAGCTCAGTCCACGGCCAGATCAGCCATGATCTTGTTGAATGGCGGAGCAGGCTCGAGGGGCTAGATGGCCTACTCCTGTTCCTAATTCTTATTATGTTCTTATGGAAGCTTTTGCAGTCCGTCTTAATGTTCCCTGCAAGCTTCCACTCATACTCTATTTGCCCTGCCCTAATCAAACCCTTTGTCCTCCTCTGCTGAGTTCTAAATTTCTCCCAGTCCCCGGGTTCGCTGCTATTTCTGGCCCATTTGTATGCCACTTCCTTGGCTTTAATACTATTCCTGATTTCCCTTGATAGCCACGGTTGAGCCACCTTCCCTTTTTTATTTTTACGCCAGACAGGGATGCACAATTGTCTCTAAATGTCTGCCTTTGCCCATCCACTGTCAACCCCTTAAGGGTCATTCGCCAATCTATCCTAGCCAATTCACACCTCATACCTTCAAAGTTACCCTTCTTTAAGTTCTGGACCATGGTCCTTGAATTAACTGTTTCATTCTCCATCCTAATGTAGAATTCCACCATATTATGGTCACCCTTCCCCAAGGGGTCTCGCACAACGAGATTGCTAATTAATCCTCTCTCATTACACAACACCCAGTCTAAGATGGCCTCCCCCCTAGTTGGTTCCTCGACATATTGTTCTCGAAAACCATCCCTTCTGCACTCCAGGAAATCCTCCTCCACTGTATTGCTTCCAGTTTGGTTAGCCCAATCTATAAAGTCACCCATGATAACTGCTGCACCTTTATTGCATGCATCCCTAATTTCCTGTTTGATGCCCTCCCCAACATCACTACTACTGTTTGGAGGTCTGTACACAACTTCCACTAATGTTTTTTGCCCTTTGGTGTTCTACAGCTCTACCCATATAGATTCCACACCATCCAAGCTAATGTCCTTCCTAACTATTGCATTAATCTCCTCTTTAACCAGCAATGCTACCCCACCTCCTTTTCCTTTTATTCTATCTTTCCTGACATGTTTGATCCCGTGATGGGTCATGAACTCAGCACTGGTAAAACATGACCCGTTGTCGCTCACCAGGACATCGGGTAAGCCGTGTGTGGCAAACATGGCCCGCAGGCTTTCAGTGGTGGCAGCGGACGTGCTAGCCGATATTATCTCACATTCAATCCTCTTGGAGTACGCATCTACAACCACAAGTAACATTTTACCCAAGAACGGGCCTGCATAGTCGACGTGTACCCTAGACCACGGCTTGGAGGGCCTCCCTGGGTACATTGCTTAACTGCGAGCATGTATTACATCTGTGAACGCAGGACTCTAAGTCCGCATCGATACCGGACCACCACACGTGGGATCTGGCTATCGCTTTCATCATTACGATGCCTGGGTGGGTACTGTGGAGGTCATTGATGAAGGTGTTTCTGACTTTCTTGGGGACCACTACTCGATTGCCCCACAGAAGGCAGTCTGCCTGTATAGACATTTCATCTTTGCACCACTGGAACGGCTTTATCTCTTCCTGCATTTCCACTGGGACACTGGACCAGCTCCCATGAAGTACACAGCTTTTGACTAGAGATAAAAAGGGGTCCTGGCTTGTCGAGGCTTTGATCTGCTGGGCAGTGACGGGTGATTGCTCACTCTCAAATGGGCTGTACCATTTCCACCCCCTGTGATGGGCAATGGCAGCCTACTGAGAGCATCGGCGCAGTTTTCTGTGCCGGCCTGGTGGCGGATGGCGTAGTTGTATGCGGACAACGTGAGCGCCCATCTCTGGATGCGGGCCGATGCATTGGTATTTATCCCTTTACCCTCCGAAAACAGGGATATAAGTGGCTTATGTTTCCAATTCGAATTTTAGCCTAAGCAGGTAATGATGCATTTTCACCCGATAGACACACACTAACACTTCTTTTTCAATCGTGCTGTCGGCTCTCTCAGCCTTCGACAGACTCCTGGATGCATAAGCAACTTGTTGCAGTTTCCAGAAATCATTAGCTTGTTGCAATACACACCCGACGCCATATGACGACGCATCACATGCTAGTACCAAACGCTTACATGGATCATACAACACAAGCAATTTGTTTGAGCATAACAATTTTCCCGCTTTTACAAAGGCATTTTCTTGGCTTTTGCCCCAAACCCATTCGCCCCCTTTTCATAGAAAGACATGTAGTGGTTCTAGCAGGGTGCTTGTAAAGTCCTGTCCCCTCAGTACAGATTCACATGAGGCATGTAGTGAAGTCAAGGTCACTCTGGACCTGCACCTTTATTTCACAGCTCTGGAATGCTGCACTTGCCTGAGACCTGCCCTTATATACTTGTCTCTTGCAAGTGCACCGCTGGTGGTAAGGTATGCTGGTGGTTACAGGTCATATCTTATTACAAACATGTATAGCATGTTAGGATACAGTTATATATAATAATGTAAGATACATGACATCACCCTCCCCCAAGGTCTTATTGTCTTTATAGATTCAGTCTCTCAGGTGGTCTACGCTCTCGCGTGGAGCGTCTGAGTTGTGGTTCAGTTGTTTGCCTTGGTGTCTGTTTTTCTTTGGGTGTGGTTGCTGGTATCTCGCCTGGGCTGTTTGTTTCGATTGGTGTGATTGTTGTTGACTCGCCTGGGCTGTCTGTTGGGATTGCCCTTTCCTCAGGTTGTTCCCTCTGTCTGTCCACCAGGTGTGGTGCGAGTTCCACATTGTAGTCTGCCTCTGGTTCCGCAGTGTTGTTGGTAAATCTGCTTTTGACTTGGTCTACATGCCTCCGGCAGGTTTTGCCATTGTCCATTTGTACTACCAGGAGCCTGTTTCCTTCCTTGCCCGTTACTGTCCCTGGAAGCCATTTGGGACCCCTGCCATAGTTTAGTACAAACACTTTGTCCCCTATCTCATTCCATCTCCCCGTCGAATTTCTGTCATGGTACTCAGTCAGCTTATGGCGCTTTGCCTCAACGATTTCATGCATGTCTGGGAGGATTAATGAGAGCCTTGTTTTTAAAGTCCTTTTCATCAACAGTTGCGCAGCGGGGATCCCAGTCAATGAGTGCGGACGAGATCTGTATGCCAGCAGCAGTCGCGACAGGCGACCCTGCAGCGTGGGACCTTGGATTTTAAGCATGCCTTGTTTAATGATTTGCACTGCTCTCTCCGCCTGGCCATTGGAGGTTGGCTTGAACGGTGCCGACTTGACGTGATTTATGCCGTGGTCAATTATAAAGTCTTGGAGTTCTGCGCTGGTGAAGCACGGCCCATTGTCACTGACCAATATGTCAGGGATTCCGTGCGTTGCAAATATGGTTGCGAGGCTCTCCACAGTGGTGGGGTTTGTGCACTCATTTAAAATGGTGCATTCGATCCACTTTGAAAATGCATCTACAACTACGAGGAACATTTTGCCCATGAATGGGCCCGCATAGTCTACATGCACCCGCGACCACGGTTTGGTAGGTCAGGGCCAGGGGCTCAGTGGAGCCTCGCTGGGGGCATTGCTGAGTTGGGCACAAATGGTGCACCTTCGGAAGCAGAGCTCCAGGTCCGCGTCAATACCAGGCCACCAGACGTGGGATCTGGCTATGGCCTTCATGAGAACGATCCCCGGGTGCTCGCGGTGGAGCTCCCAGACAAATGCCTCTCTGCCTCGCAGAGGCATGACTACTCGGCTGCCCCACATCAGGCAGTCTGCTTGTAGTGATAGCTCATGCATGCGCCTGTGTAAGGGTTTTAATTCCTCGGGGCAGGCATCGCGAGCCTCTGCCCAGTCACCGGTTAGGACACATCTTTTTACTAAGGATAACGTGGGGTCACTGGCTGTCCAGGCTCTGATTTGGCGAGCCGTCATGGGCGAACCTGTGGACTCAAAGGCATTGATTGCCATGACTATCTCACAGTCCTGTTCGGCAGACCCTTCCGAGGTCGCCAGGGGTAGCCTGCTGAGCGCTTCGGCACAATTGTCTGTGCCTGGTCTGTGCCTTATGGTATAGTTGTAGGACGCCAGCATGAGTGCCCACCGTTGAATTTGCGCCGAGGCATTGGCGTTTATTGCCTTACTCTCAGATAGGAGGGACGTGAGGGGCTTGTGGTCAGTTTCTAACGCGAACTTGGCCCCGAAAAGGTATTGGTGCATCTTTTTGACACCGTACACGCACGCGAGTGCCTCCTTCTCTACCATTCTGTACCCGCGCTCCGCCCGCGAAAGTGACCTGGAAGCATAAGCTATGGGTTGTAATTTGCCCGCACTATTGACATGTGGCAAAACGCACCCGACCCCATACGCTGACGCATCGCATGTAAGAACTAGCTTTTTACCTGGGTCAAAGAAAGTCAAAACACTGTTGGAACACAGAAGGTTGCGTGCCTTATTGAAGGCGCGTTCCTGGGCGTCCCCCCAAAACCAATCGCACCCCTTTCTGAGTAGCACGTGGAGAGGCTCCAGCAGCGTGCTTAAGTTCTGCATAAAGTTCCCAAAGTAATTGAGTAGCCCGAGAAAGGCGTGCAGTTCTGAGACATTCCGGGGCCTGGGTGCCAGGCGAATTGCTTCTGTTTTAGACTCTGTTGGGCGGATTCCATCTGCGGCAATCCTTCTGCCCAAAAATCCAACCTTGGGTGCGAGAAACAGGCACTTGGATTTCTTGACTCGTAGGCCTACCCGATCCAACTGCTTTAGTACTTCCTCCAAATTACGGAGATGGGAGTCGGTGTCCCTGCCCATGATAAGTATGTCGTCTTGAAATACAATCGTCCCCGGGATGGACTTGAGCAGACTCTCCATGTTGCGCTGGAATATGGCAGCTGCCGACCTGATGCCGAATGGGCATCAATTGTACATGAAAAGGCCTCGATGTGTGTTGATGGTGGTGAGTAGCTTGGATTCCTCGGTCAATTCTTGCGTCATATACGCAGATGTGAGGTCTAATTTTGAGAAAAGTTTACCTCCAGCCAATGTGGCAAATAAGTCCTCCGCTCTGGGCAGCGGGTACTGGTCCTGTAGGGAGACTCTGTTTATGGTAGATTTGTAGTCCCCACAGATTCGTACGGATCCATCAGGCTTCATGACTGGGACGATGGGACTTGCCCAGTCGCTAAATTCCACAGGTGATATAATGCTTTCCCGCAGAAGCCTGTCTAGTTCGTGTTCAATCTTTTCCCTCATCACATCGGGTACAGCTCTGGCCTTGTGATGGACCGGTCTAGCATCCTGTGTGATGTAGATTTTGACTTTGGTCCCTTTGAAAGTGCCCACACCTGGCTGAAAGAGATGTTCAAATCGCTTTATAACTGTTGAGCAGGAGGTCCGTTCCTCTAATGACATGGCATGGACATCATCCCATTTCCAGTTTAGTTTTACCAACCAGCTTCTCCCTAGCAGTGCTGGGGGGGCTCCGGGGACAATCCACAGGGGAAGTCGGTTCACTGTCCCTTTGTGTGTGACAGAGAGCATGGCGCTGCCGAGGACTGGTACGATTTCTTTGGTATAGGTCCTTAATGTGGTGTCGACCCTTATGAATTTTGGTCTCTCTATTTTATACGGCCACGGTTGTTCAAATTGTTGAGTGCCCATGAGAGACTGACTCGCTCCCATATCCAGCTCCATGTTGACAGATATCCCGTTGAGTAGGACCCTCATCATTATAGGAGGTGTCCTGTTGTAGGAGCAGCGGCCATTGATCGTGTTGACCCGCTATACACCGGTGTCCCTGGTACTGTCCCCACCATCTTCTGGTCCGCTTTCCGACCCATCCGATTCGTATACCAGCCGAGCTGCCGTTTTTTTGCACATGCGGGCCAAATGCCCTGTATATTCACAATTTCTGCAAACAGCATGCTGAAATCGACATCCCCTTGCCGAGTGCCCACCCCCACACCTCCAGCACAGACCTGTTCCATTGTTCAAAGAGTTTCCAAAGAGTTTCCAAACTCTGGCTGATCTCTCTTGAGCTTCTCTCAGTTTGTAGTTGATTGCTCGCATTGTGGGTTGATGAACGGCCGTTCCTGTGGCCCTTGATGGCTTCTGCCTGCTGTCGAAAACCTGTTATCCTGGTTTTGTCTGTGTGTGGTGGTAGCAGCTTGTTTAGCGCTGTGAACTTCTTGTTCCAATATTTCGTTAGTTGTCGTACCTGCATTGTAAATCAACCTCGTTTCTTCTTCCCCTACCAAGAATATCTGTGCAACCAGTGCTGCTGCCTCTAAGGTCAGGTTCTTGGTCTCTATGAGCTTTCGGAATATGCCTGCGTGGCCTATTCCTTCAATGAAAAAGTCTCTCAGCATTTCTCTCCTCAGTTCATTGGAGAACTCACATAAACTAGCCAACCTGTGAAGTTCCGCCACAAAGTCGGGTATGCTCTGGCCCACATAGCGTCTGTAGTTGTAGAACCTGTGTCTGGCCATGTGTAGGCTGCTCGCTGGCTTCAGGTGGTCTCTTACCAGTGTGCTCAATTCTTCAAACGACTTGCTTGCTGGTTTCTCAGGTGCCAACAGATCCTTCATTAAAGCGACTGTTTTCGAGCCACAGCTGGTCAAGAGATGGGCTCTTCTCTTGTCTGCCTTATCGTCGCCTAACCAGTCTTTGGTTACAAAGCTTTGCTGGAGCCTTTCTATAAAGTCCTCCCAATTGTCTCCCGCATTGTACTTTTCATCTGATCCGTTGTTCGCCATTCTGTGGATTCTGTAATCCCGTAACCCGTTGCCACTGTAAAGTCCTGTTCCCTCAGTACAGATTCACACGAGGCATGTAGTGAAGTCAAGATCATTCTGGACCTGCACCTTTATTTCACAGCTCTGGAATGCTGCACTTGCCTGAGACCTGTCCTTATATACCTGTCTCTTGCAAGTGCACCCCTGGTGGTAAGGTATGCTGGTGGTTACAGGTCATATCTTATTACAGTCATGTATAGCATATTAGGATATAGTTATATGTAATAATGTAAGATACATGACAGTGCTGAGACCCGGTAAGAAGTTACCAAAGTAGTTCAAGTGTCCCAGAAACGACCGCAGCTCCATCACGTTCTGTGGTCTCGGTGCGTTCTCGATGGCCTCCGTCTTGGTGGGCCTGATGCCATCTGCTGCAATCCTCCTTCCCAGGAACTCCACTTCAGGTGCCAGGAAAACGCACTTCGAGCGTTTTAACCTGAGCCCTATGTGGTTGAGTCGACTAAGAACCTCCTCCAGGTTCTGCAGGTGCTCGACTGTGTTCCGACCTGTGACCAAGATGTCGTCCTGGAAGACCACGGTGTGCGGGACAGACTTCAGTAAACTTTCCATGTTTCTCTGGAATATCGCCACCCCTGATCGGATTCCAAACGGACATCTGTTATAAACAAAAAGACCTTTGTGCGTGTTGATGCAGGTGAGGGCCTTTGATGATTCCTCCAGTTCCTGCGTCATGTAGGCTGAAGTCAGATCCAGCTTCGTGAACGTCTTTCCTCCCGCCAGCGTTGCAAAGAGGTCGTCGGCTTTTGGTCATGGATATTGGTCCTGCAGGGAGAAACGATTGATAGTTACTTAGTAATCGCCACAGATTCTGACGGTGCCGTCTCCCTTGAGGACTGGGACAATAGGACTGGCCCACTCACTGAACTCGATCGGTGAAATGATACCCTCTCGTTGCAGCCGGTCTAGCTCGATCTCTGCCCTTTCTCTCATCATGTATGGTACTGCTCTCACCTTGTGATGGATGGGTCGCGCTCCCGGAATTAGGTGGATCTGCACTTTTGCTCCTTGCAATTTGCCGATGTCTGGTTCGAGCAGCGAAGGCCTGGGCACACGAAGTGTCGTCAGCGGGCGATAGGACTCAGACATCATCCCAGTTCTAGCGTATCTTTCCCAGCCAGCTCCTGCCGAGCAGCGTGGGACCATCGCCCGGTACCACACAGAGTGGTAGCTTGTGCACCACTCCATCGTAGAAGCCCTTTATGGTAGCACTTCCAATTACAGGAATCAGTTCTTTAGTCTAAGTTCTTAGTCTCATGCGAACTGGAGTTAAGACTGGCCTTGAGGTCTTGTTGCACCACAACCTTTCGAAAGTCTTTTTGCCTGTGATGGACTTGCGCCCATGTCCAGCTCCATTGACACTGGGAGTCCATTTAGTTCAATATTCAGCATTATCGGGGTACAATTCATGGTGAATGTGTGCACCCCATGTATCTCTGCCTCCTCTATCTGAGGCTCTGGTTCATAATGACCCTCCGTGGATCTGTCCTCCTCTGCAACGTGGTGGTTTGCAGGTTTAACAGGCTTAGCAGCTTGCCTGCACACTCGTTGGAGGTGTCCCATTGTTCCACAGCCCTTGCCAAACGTATCCTTTGAATCGGCATGAATGGAGACGATGATCACCCCTGCAGCGCCAACAAGATGTTAATGGCCTTGCATTCATCACCCTTGATGATGGACTCTGAGACATCTGCGGACGTGTAGCTGCAGGTATGTGTGACCTTCCCTGTACGTTACGATTTGAAAACAACATCACTTTGTTCACAGTACTTGTAGCAGCGCTTGTGTGCTGAGAGATTTGCTTTAGTTTGTCACTGGTGGCAATGAACGCCTGGGCTATCACTATGGCCTTACTCAAGGTTGGGGTCTCTATAGTCAAAAGCTTGCGAAATATGGTTTTATGGCTAATGCCAAGTACGAAAAAGTCTTTGAGCATGTCCTCCAAATGCCCTTCAAATTCGCAATGTCCTGCAAGGCGTCTCAGCTCAGCGACATAACTCGCCACTTCCTGGCCTTCAGACCTTTTGTAGGTGTAGAACCGGTACCTCGCCATCAGAAAGCTTTCCTTCGGGTTCAAATGCTCTCGGACCAGCATGCACAAATCATTGTACGATTTCTCCGTGGGTTTCACTGGAGTGAGTAGATTCTTCATGAGGCCATACGTTGGTGCCCCACAGACGGTGAGGAGGATCGCCCGTTGTTTGGCAGCACTCTCTTCCCCATCTAGCTCATTGGCCACCAAGTATTGGTCGAGTCGCTCCACAAAAGTTTCCCAATCTGCTCCCTCCAAAAATTTCTCCAGGATGCCCATTGTTCTCTGCATCTTTTGGTTCGCTATCTGTATCTCGTCGCCAGTTGTTGTGTATCGAGAAAGAGTCAGACTGAACACTGTGAACTCAAAGGAAAGTATGACCTTAGTTTTTTATTGCAGGTCTTCAGAGTGCCCCTCCAACCTGTGAAGTCTTCGTAAATACCTGTGCTCCCAAGGGAATATGTGATCCCTTGGGACTCCGGGGAATGAGCCCTCTAGTGGCTGTACAGAGTAAATACAAGTCCACATATATAACATTGGCCTTCAGACCTCTTGTACGTGTAGAACCGATACCTCGCCATCAAAACACTTTCCTTCGGGTTCAGATGCTCCCGGACCAGTGTGCACAACTCATCGTACGACTTGTCTGTGGGTTTCACTGGAGTGAGCAGGTTTTTCATGAGGCCATACGTTGGTGCCCCACAAACGGTGAGGAGGATCGCCCTTCGTTTGGCAGCGTTCACTTCTCCTTCCAGCTCGTTGGCCACGAAGTATTGGTCGAGTCGCTCCACGAAGGTTTCCCAATCATCTCCCTCTGAAAATTTTGCCAGGATGCCCACGGTTCTCTGCATTGTTGCAGTGGGGTTCGTCATCTGTATCTCGTCGCCAGTTGTTATGTCTTGAATAAAGAGTCAGACTAGATACTGCAAACTCAAAGTAAAGTGTGACCATAGTCCTTTATTACAGATTTCAGCGTGCCTCTCCAGCCTGTGAGGCCTCCTTATATACAGGTGCTCCCAAGGGATTGTGGGATAAGCCCTCTGGTGGTTAGACATGTTATTTACAGGTTTACATACATAACAGTAACATTCAACCGAGTCTCGTTACAGGACCAATAACCACTACCCAAAGCAGATGACCTGTTTGCAATTCTAGCAGGGGGGATGTCGTTCACCAAGCTGGATCTAACCTCTGCTTACATGACACAGGAGCTGGCTGAAACTTCAAAAAAATTGATGTGCATCAACACTCACAGAGGACTGTTCATATACCACAGATGCCCCTTTGGGATTCGTTCGGTGGCGGCCATCTTCCAGAGGAACATGGAGAGTCTGCTGAAATCGGTTCCGCGCACCGTGGTGTTCCAAGGTGACAGCTTGATCACTGGCTGCAACACCACCGAACACTTGCACAATCTGGAAGAGGTTCTCAAGTGACTGGACTGAGTGGAATTCAGGTTGAAACACTCCAAGTGTGCTTTCCTGGTGCCAGAGGTCGAGTTTCTGGGGAGAAAGATTGCGGCGGACGGCATCAGACCCACGGACTCCAAGACGGAGGCCATCAAGAATGCACCCAGACCACAGAATGTGATGGAGCTGCATTCGTTCCTGGGACTCCTCAACTATTTTGGTGACTTTCTACCGGGGTTGAGCACTTTGCTGGAACCCTTGCATTTATTGCTACGCAAAGGTGACAACTGGATTTAGGGTAAAGCTCAAGAGACAGCCTTTAACAAGGCCAGAAACCTGCTATGTTCCAACAAGTTACTTGTATTGTATGACCGTGTAAAGGTTTAGTGCAAGCTTGTGATGCATCTTCGTACGGGGCCGGTCGGTTCCAGCAAGCCAATGGGTCAGGCAAACTGCAACCGGTTGCATCTACGTCCAGAAGCTTATCTAAGGCTGAAAGAGCCTACAGTGTGGTTGAGAAAGAAGCATTAGCATGCGCATGTGGGGTTAAGAAAATGCATCAATACCTATATAGGCTCCGGTTCGAGCTCGAAACCGACCACAAGCCATTGATTTTGTTGTTCTCAGAAAGCAAAGGTATTAACACCAATGCTTCGTCCCGCATCCAAAGATGGGCACTAACATTATCTGCGTATGATTATGTAATCTGCCACAGACCAGGCACTGAGAACTGTGCTGATGCTATCAGTCGGCTACCATTGCCCACCACCGGGGTGGAAATGATGCAACCCGCAGACATGCTCCTTGTAATGGATGCTTTTGAGAGCAAGGGGTCACCCGTCATGGCTCGCCAGATTAGGACCTGGACTAGCCAGGACCCGGTGCTATCACTAGTATAAAGCTGTGTCCTCAATGGGAGCTGGTAGGTAGTCCCAGGGGAAATATAGCCGTTCCACCAATGCAAGGACGAAGTGTCCATCCATTCGGACCACGTGTAACTTTGCCAAAAAAAGGCAGGGTAACGTTTATACGCAACCTTCACAGTGCCCACCCAGGCATAGTCATGATGAAGGCTATTGCCAGGTCGCACGTTTGGTGGCCCGGCATTGACTCGGAATAGGAGTCATGCGTACACCAATGCAACACTTGCTCACAGTTGAACAATGCACCAAGGGAGGCCCCACTGATTTTGTGATCATGGCCTTCCAAACCGTGGTCCAGGGTCCATGTAGATTTCGCTGGCCCCTTTCTAGGAAAGATGTTCCTAGTAGCAGTGTACGCTTACTCTAAATGGATTGAATATACAATAATGTCGTCATGTACGTCCACTGCCACCATTGAAAGCCTCCGGGCCATGTTCGCCACCCATGGTTTGACCTACATCCTTGTTAGTGACAATGGACCATGCTTCACCAGCTCGGAATTCAACGAGTTCATGACCCGCAATGGCATCAAGCATGTCAGGTCTGCCCCGTTTAAGCCTGCATCCAATGGTCAAGCAGAACGGGCAGTCCAAACCATCAAGCAGAGCTTGAAATGTGTGATGAATGGTTCCCTGCAGACCCGGCTATCTCGGATTCTGCTCAGCTACCACACGCGACCCCACTTGCTTACTGGGGAGCCCCCTGCAGAATTGCTAATGAAGAGAGCACTCAAAACCAGGCTCTCTTTAGTCCACCCGGATCTCAATGATCATGTAGAAACCCGGCATCACCAGCATAACATGTACCACGATCGCGCGGCTGTATCACGCGGCGTTGAGGTTAATGATCCTGTGTTTGTTCTTAATTACGGTCATGGTCCCAAATGGGTTGCTGGCACTGTGTTAGCCAAGGAGAGGAATAGAGTGTTTGTTGTCAAACCTTTGAATGGACAAACGTGCAGAAAGCACTTGGATCAGACCAAACTGCGGTTCACTGAAAACCAAGAACAGTTTGAAGAGGACATTACCCTTATTGATCCACCCACACACAACCAACCAGCAATTGACCTCGCGGTCAACCTCGAGGATGAACCCACCATGCCCGACAGTCCGATCAGACCAGCCACACTGCAGTGCAGCAATGATCCGACCGACTTACCCATACCAGGACTTCAACTCAGGCGATCAACCCGGGAACGCAGAGCCCCATATCACCTCAACTTGTAAATAACTTGTACATAAGACTTTGGGGGGGGAATGATGTTATGTATGTACACATTACCAATGTGCAAGACTTGCCACCAGGGGGTGCACCTGTGGGAGACCCAAGGCTCACCTGCACATCCTGGGCAAGCAGGTGTAAAAGGCAGTCTACCATGCTGCTTCCTGACTCTGGAGTTACAATAAAGAGACCAATGTCACAGCAGTTTGAGCCTAAGATATACAGTCTTGCGGAGTTATTCTAAACATAACACACCTGGTTTGATTGTTATCTATCTAATCATAGCCAGAGAATCACCTGCAATGGCTCCTCTTCCTGCTCCCACATCGTTACCTCTGGTCTCTCCCAAGATCTATCCTTGGCCCCCTCCTATTTCTCATCTATACGCTGCCCCTTGGCCAATTCATCCGAAAACACGCCGTCAGTTTCCACATATACGCTGACGACACCCAACTCCATCTCACCACCATTTCTCGCGACCCCGCCATGGTCTTTAAATGGTCAGACTGCTTGTCCGACATCCAGTGCTGGATGAGCAGAAATTTTCTCCGATTAAATATTGGGAGGACCGAAGCTGTTGTTTTCGGTCCCCGCCACAAACTCTGTTCCCGAGTCACCGACTCCAGCCCTCTCCCCAACTTCTGCCTGAGGCTGAACCACACTGTTCACACTTGGTGTCATATTTGTCCCTGAAATGAGCTTCCGGCCACATATCCGTGGCATAACTAGGACCGCCTATTTCCACCTCCGTAACATCGCCCGTCTCCGCCCCTTGCCTCAGCTCATCCGCTGCTGAAGCCCTCATCCCTGCCTTTGTCACCTCTAACCTTGACTATTCCAATGCACTCCTGGCTGGCCCCATAAGCTGGTGCTCAAAAGCCCATGAACAGTCTGTGGGCAGCTGTAATCTGCGAACGGTGTGGTGAGGATGCTGAGCAGAGCATATCTTTGTAAACGTGTTTAGAATGTCACAACGCATGTAATGACCAGAGGGATCCTGCCCACAATCTTCTGACTCAGGGCTAAGATTACTATCGCGTGAGGTAACGGGGAACTGCGAAATGGAAAGCGGCGGGGGAAACAAATAAATCAAATGCAGCCTGCAACAATACAGGAAATCTCGGCACCAATCCAAATCTGCCCTGAGGCAAAACTGATATCAGTGCAATTCATCCGAACAGAATCTATGTTAAGAAGGACGAGAAAAATTCTGCGATTTATTATGCACACAGAGGAAACAGTTGATTAAAGGGTCTATTTTAAGTGCTCTTGTATAGAATGACATAGAATTTACAGCACAGAAACAGGCCATTCGGGCCAAACTGGTTGAATTTTGTTTGAAATCGCACCGTGGGATGTTAAAGGCGCTATATAAATGCAATGTTGTTGTTGGTGGTCCGTGCCGGTGTTTATGCTCCACACCCGCCTCCTCCCACCCCACATCATCTCACTATATCACCACATTCTTCTATTCCTTTCTCCCCCATGTGCTTATCTAGCTTACCCCTTAAATGCACTGACTTTGCTGTCCAGTATTCTCCCGTTTTTCCTTCCTCGTCTCAATAACATAAGAAATAGGAGCAGGAGTCGGCCATTTGGCCCCTCGAGCCTGATCCACCATTCAATAAGATCATGGCTGATCTGGTCTTGGCCTCAGCTCCACTTCCCTGCCCGCTCCCCATAACCATTGACACCCGTGTCGTTCAAAAATGTATCGATAGCCATCTTAAATATATTCAAAGAGCCAGCCTCCACAGCTCTCTGGGGTAGAGAATTCCAAAGATTTACAACCCTCTGAGAGAAGAAATTTCTCCTGATCTCAGTTTTAAATGGCCCACCCCTTATTCTGAAACTATGCCCCCTAGTTCTAGATTCCCCCACGAGGGGAAACATCCTCTCTGCATCTACCCTGTCAAGCCCCCTCAAAATCTTATATGTTTCAATAAGATCACCTCTCATTCTTCTAAACTCCAATGAGTACAGACCTAGCCTGCTCAACGATTCTTCATAAGACAACCCCTTCACCTCAGGAATCAGCCGAGTGAATCTAGTGAAGGAGACGCCACCCAATATCTGATTGCCGCAGTGGAAGTTTGGACTGAGGTCATGCAAGGTCAGCTCGTTGCCGTGCAAACATAGCCTTCTGCTGCGGAATTACAGACTGCTACCACCGGCGTGACGCCCCCCGACCTGCGAGAGACCACCAGCGGCAGGTCGGGGCCAGCGTGTCGGCCCCTGGACAACGTGGCGACGTACCACTTCAAGGTACAGCGCGAGCTGGTGCAGGAGGGCGGCAGCAGTGAAGAGGGACGTCATCACGGTCCAGGTCGGTGATTGGTGCGCGGGCAGGTACAGCGGGAGCGGCGAGGTCGGGGCGAAGGAGCGGCGGGAGATCGCGGAGCGACGTGATCGGGGCCCAGGAGAGGCGAGAGTTCGGGGCCCAGAAGAGGCGAGGGCCCAGGGGCAGCACGGGCCCAGCCCACACTGTGCGATATGTGCGCGCACCAGGTCCGTGCAGCAGAGCAGGTCTCCAGTCGGCTGGGGTAATCCTTGCTACTGGACCAAGGCCTAGCTCTGTCAAGCCCGTGAGGTGGCTGGTGTGCAAGGCCAGCACACGTTAAAAAAATCCACGCACAGGCATCTTCCACCCGACACTATGCAGCTCAGGATTGGAATATTAGGTCCTTCATTGAAACACCTGTGAACTCATCCTTTTTTGGCGTGGAAGCAAGTCATCCTCGTTTGGAGGGACCGCCTATGATGATGATGGTTACCAGTGTTGAAAGGGACATAGAAACATAGACATAGAAACATAGAAAATAGATGCAGGAGTAGGCCATTCGGCCCTTCGAGCCTGCACCGCCATTCAATGAGTTCATGGCTGAACAGGCAACCTCAGTATCCCATTCCTGCTTTCTCGCCATACCCCTTGATCCCCCGAGTAGTAAGGACTATATCTAACTCCTTTTTGAATATATTTAGTGAATTGGCCTCAACAACTTTCTGTGGTCGAGAATTCCACAGGTTCACCACTCTCTGGGTGAAGAAGTTTCTCCTCATCTCGGTCCTAAATGGCTTACCCCTTATCCTTAGACTGTGACCCCTGGTTCTGGACTTCCCCAACATTGGGAACATTCTTCCTGCATCCAACCTGTCCAAACCCGTCAGAATTTTAAACGTTTCTATGAGGTCCCCTCTCATTCTTCTGAACTCCAGTGAATACAAGCCCAGTTGATCCAGTCTTTCTTGATATGTCAGTCTCGCCATCCCGGGAATCAGTCTGGTGAACCTTCGCTGCACTCCCTCAATAGCAAGAATGTCCTTCCTCAAGTTAGGAGACCAAAACTGTACACAATACTCCAGGTGTGGCCTCACCAAGGCCCTGTACAATTGTAGCAACACCTCCCTGCCCCTGTACTCAAATCCCCTCGCTATGAAGGCCAACATGCCATTTGCTTTCTTAACCGCCTGCTGTACCTGCATGCCAATCTTCAATGATTGATGTACCATGACACCCAGGTCTCGTTGCACCTCCCCTTTTCCTAATCTGTCACCATTCAGATAATAGTCTGTCTCTCTGTTTTTACCACCAAAGTGGATAACCTCACATTTATCCACATTATACTTCATCTGCCATGCATTTGCCCACTCACCTAACCTATCCAAGTCACTCTGCAGCCTCATAGCATCCTCCTCGCAGCTCACACTGCCACCCAACTTAGTGTCATCCGCAAATTTGGAGATACTACATTTAATCCCCTCGTCCAAATCATTAATGTACAATGTAAACAGCTGGGGCCCCAGCACAGAATCTTGCGGTACCCCACTAGTCACTGCCTGCCATTCTGAAAAGTATCCATTTACTCCTACTCTTTGCTTCCTGTCTGACAACCAATTCTCAATCCATATTAGCACACTACCCCCAATCCCATGTGCTTTAACTTTGCACATTAATCTCTTGTGTGGGACCTTGTCGAAAGCCTCTGAAAGTCCAAATACCACATCAACTGGTTCTCCCTTGTCCACTCTACAGGAAACATCCTCAAAAAATTCCAGAAGATTTGTCAAGCATGATTTCCCTTTCACAAATCCATGCTGACTTGGACCTATCATGTCACCTCTTTCCAAATGCGCTGCTATGACATCCTTAATAATTGATTCCATCATTTTACCCACTACTGATATCAGGCTGACCGGTCTATAATTCCCTGTTTTCTCTCTCCCTCCTTTTTTAAAAAGTGGGGTTACATTGGCTACCCTCCACTCGATAGGAACTGATCCAGAATCTATGAATGTTGGAAAATGACTGTCAATGCATTCACTATTTCCAAGGCCACCTCCTTAAGTACTCTGGGATGCAGTCCATCAGGCCCTGGGGATTTATCGGCCTTCAATCCCATCAATTTCCCCAACACAATTTCCCGACTAATAAGGATTTCCCTCAGTTTCTCCTTCTTACTAGACCCTCTGACCCCTTTTATATCCGGAAGGTTGTTTGTGTCCTCCTTAGTGAATACCGAACCAAAGTACTTGTTCAATTGGTCCGCCATTTCTTTGTTCCCCGTTATGACTTCCCCTGATTCTGACTGCAGGGGACCTACGTTTGTCTTTACTAACCTTTTTCTCTTTACATATCTATAGAAACTTTTGCAATCCATCTTAATGTTCCCTGCAAGCTTCCTCTCGTACTCCATTTTCCCTGCCCTAATCAAGCCCTTTGTCCTCCTCTGCTGAGTTCTAAATTTCCCCCAGTCCCCGAGTTCGCTGCTATTTCTGGTCAATTTGTACGCCACTTCCTTGGCTTTAATACTATCCCTGATGTCTGGACAGATGGCTGGACTTGCAGGGTGCCACAGCAGTCCAGCCATCTGTCCAACAACAGATTACTAGGCTTGCTTAGGTACCACCCCAGGGGAGTGACAGTGGTGCCGTGGAGCACAGACCTGATGTCCTCTCTCAGGAAGGCAGCATTCGTCCTCCCACCACTGCCACTCCCTCAGTGCCCGTGCTGTTGCCTGTCAGCCAGCCCAGCCCAGGCTGCTGCCGCCCAGGCCGAGGTTGGTGCAGTCTGCTGCCGGGCCTTCTAGGCCCAGAGTTGCTCGAGGTCATCCTGCAAGGCCATCTGCAGTCTCCCCCACTGAAAGGCAGCAGTCTCCCACCAGCCATGCTGCTGCCACTGGGGTAATACTGCATAGGTGCACTAGGACAGGCAAAGACACACAGAGGACAGGCATGAAGGGGATGCACAAGAGTGATTATTTGACTTTTGCCTGAAATATTGGAATGTTTTGATTTATAAATTTATCTCCCAACTTTCTGACTAATCCATCTCTCTAGTTACTTCGCTATCACTCTGTCAATTTTTCACTATTCTCTTGCTCTACTTATCTATTTAGGAACATAAGAATTAGGAGCAGGAGTAGGCCATACAGCCCCTCATGCCTGCCCCACCATTCAGTAAGATCATGGCTGATCTTCGACCTCAACTCCACTTTCCTGCCCAATACCCATGTCCCAGGATTCCCTTAGTGCCCAAAAATCTATCGATCTCAGCCTTGAAAATACTCATCAATTCAGCATCTACAGCCCTTTGTGGTACAGAATTCCAAAGATTCACAACTCTCTGAGAACACCACCGCAGGTCAGGGCTATAAAGAGAGCAGGAGCGCCGGGCCCTGGAACATCGTGGGTGAAGGTGCGGTGAATGAGGGTACAGGGCCCAGAAGAGCCGAGGGCCCAGGGGCAGCACGGGCCAGCCCACACTGTCATAGGTGCGCGCACTAGGTCCGTGCAGCAGAGCAGGTCTCCAGTCGTCCTGGTTCAACCCTTGCCACTGGATAAAGGCCGAGCTCTGTCGAGCCCCGTGTGGTGGTTGATGTGCAACAGTCACCACACGTTAAAAAAATCCACGCGCAGGCATCTTCCACCCCTTCAATTGAAGTTCAGGACTGGAACATCGGGTCCTTCATTGAAACATCGTTCGAGAGACCACCTATGACATGATTCTAGGGTGTCTAGAACTAGGGGTCACAGTCTCAGGATAAGGGGTCAGACATTTAAGACAGAGATGAGGAAGAATTTCTTCATTCAGAGGGTTGTGAATCTTTGGAATTCTCTGCCCCAGAAGGCTGTAGATGCTGAGTCTCTGAATATATTCACGGCTGAGATAGATAGATTTTTGGAGTCTGGGGGAATCAGGAGATATGAAAATCGGGTGGGAAAATGGAGTTGAGATCGATGATCAGTCGTGATCTTCTTGAATGGTGGAGCAGGTTCAAGGAACCGTATGGCCTACTCCTGCTCCTATTTCTTATGTTCTTACTCTTTGTAGTGATTTATGCAACTGATGCTAGGCCTCTTTTGGGGGCAGTTAAGAGGCAACCGCTTTGCTGTGGATCTGGAGTCACACCTAGGCCAGAATGGGTCAGGACAGCAGGTTTAGAAACATAGAAACATACAAAATATGTGCAGGAGTAGGTCATTCGGCCCTTCGAGCCTCCACCATCATTCAATATGATTATGGCTGATCATGCAACTTCGGTATTCCACTCCTGCTTTCTCTCCATACCCCCTGATCCCTTTAGCCGTGAGGACCACATCTAACATCCTTTTGAATATATCCAATGAACTGGCCTCAACAACTTTCTGTGGTAGAGAATTCCACAGGTTCACCACTCTCTGGTTGAAAAAGTTTCTCCTCATCTCGGTCCTAAATGGCTTACCCCTTATCCTTAGACTGTGATCCCTGGTTCTGGACTTCCCCAACATCGGGAACATTCTTTCTGCCTCTAACCTGTCCAGTCCCATCAGAATTTTATATGTTTCTATGAGATCCTCTCTCATCTTTCTAAACTCCAGTGAATATAAGCCTAGTCGATCCAGTCTTTCTTCATATGTCAGTCCTGCCATCCCGGGAATCAGTCTGCTAAACCTTCGCTGCACTCCCTCAATAGCAAGAATGTCCTTCCTCAGATTAGGAGACCAAAACTGCACACAATACTCAAGGTGTGGTCTCACCAAGGCCCTGTACAACTGCAAAAAGACCTCCCTGCTCCTATACTCAAATCCTCTCGCTATGAAGGCCAACATGTCATTTGCCTTTTTCACCGCTTGCTGTACCTGCATGCCTACTTTCAATGACTGATGTACCATGACACCCAGGTCTCGTTGCACCTTCCCTTTTACTAATCTGTCACCATTCAGATTATAATTTGCCTTCCTGTTTTTGCCACCGAAGTGGATGACCTCACACTTATCCACATTGTGCTGCATCTGCCATGCATTTGCCCACTCACCTAACCTGTCCAAGTCACCCTGCATCATCTTAGCATCCTCCTTCCCTTCCCTAAAGGACATTAGTGAATCAGTGAATGGGTTATTTACAACAGTCGAAGAGTTTCATGGTAACTTTTACTGACACCAGCAATTTATTTCCAGATTTTTTCCTACGCTGAAAGTCAAATGCTCAAACTGTTGTGGGGGAAGTGAACTCACGTTCTCTGAATTATTAGTCGAGGTCTTTGGATTGCTAATCCAGTAATATAACCAAAATGCAACTGTACGTCAATGCGGGGGGGGGAGCCAATCTAGAATTCAGAATAGTTTTTTAAAAAGGATGTGAATAAATATTTGAAAAAGAAAAATGTTAAATGGTATTAGGAAAGGGCAGGAGATTGGAGCGAAATGGATAAGTCTGCGAGTGATACTTAAAGGGTTGACGGTGGATAGACAATGGTAAACATTTATAGATCACATGGATGAACTTCAACAATTGTACATCCCTGTCTGGAGTAAAAATAAAACTGGGAAGGTGGCTCAACCGTGGCTAACAAGGGAAATTAAGGATAGTGTTAAATCCAAGGAAGAGGCATATAAATTTGGCCAGAAAAAGCAGCAAACCTGAGGACTGGGAGAATTTTATAATACAGCAGAGGATGACAAAGGGTTTAATTAGGAGGGGGAAAATAGAGTATGAGAGGAAGCTTGCTGGGAACATAAAAACGGACTGCAAAAGCTTCTATAGATATGTGAAGAGAAAAAGATTAGTGAAGACAAACGTAGGTCCCTTGCAGTCGGATTCAGGTGAATTTATAATGGAGAACAAAGAAATGGCGGACCAATTAAACAAATACTTTGGTTCTGTCTTCACGAAGGAAGACGCAAATAACCTTCCAGAAATACTAGGGAACCGAGGGTCTACTGAGAAGGAGGAACTGAAGGAAATCCTTATTAGGCAGAAAATTGTGTTAGGGATATTGATGGGATTGATCAGTCATGATCTTATTGAATGGTGGTACAGACTCAAAGGGCCGAATGGCCTACTCCTGCACCTATTTTCTATGTTTCTATGTTTCTGGGGCCTGATAATCTGCATCCCAGAGTACTTAAGGAAGTAGCCCTCGAAATAGTGGATGCATTGGTGATCATTTTCCAACAGTCTATCGACTCTGGATCGGTTCCTATAGACTGGAGGGTAGCTAATGTAACACCACTTTTTAAGAAGAGAGGGAGAGAGAAGGCGGGTAATTATAGATCGGTTAGCCTGACATCAGTAGTGGGGAAAATGTTGGAATCAATTATTAAAGATAAAACAGCAGCACATTTGGAAAGCAGTGACAGGATCAGTCCAAGTCAGCATGGATTTATGAAAGGGAAATCCTGCTTGACAAATCTTCTAGAATCTTTTGAGGATGTAACTGGTAGAGTGGACAAGGGAGAACCAGTGGATGTGGTGCATTTGGACTTTCAAAAGGCTTTTGACAAGGTCCCACACAAGAGATTGGTGTGCAAAATTAAAGCACATGGTATTGGGGGTAATGTACTGAAGTGGATAGAGAACTGGTTGGCAGACAGGAAGCAGAGAGTCAGGATAAACGGGTCCTTTTCAGAATGGTACGCAGTGACTAGTGGGGTGCCGCAGGGCTGAGTGCTGGGACCCCAGCTATTTATAATATACATTAATGATTTAGATGAGGGAATTGAGCGTAATATCTCCCAGTTTGCAGATGACACTAAGCTGGGTTGGGGTGTGAGCTGTGAGGAGGATGCTAAGAGGCTGCAGGGTGACTTGGACAAGTTAGGTGAGTGGGCAAACGAGTGGCAGATGCAGTATAATGTGGATAAATGTGAGGTTATCCACTTTGGTGGCAAATATTATCTGAATGGCGGCAGATTAGGAAAAGGGGTGGTGCAACGAGACCTGGGTGTCATGGTACATCAGTCATTGAAAGTTGGCATGCAGGTACAGTAGGCGGTGAAGAAGACACATGGTATGTTGGCCTTCATGGAGAGGGGATTTGAGTATAGGAGCAGTTGTACAGGGCCTTAGCGAGGCCTCACCTGGAATATTGTGTTCAGTTTTGGTCTCCTAATCTGAGGAAGGATGTTCTTCCTATTGAGGGAGTGCAGCGAAGGTTCACCAAACTGATTCCCGGGATGGCAGTACTGACATATGAGGAGAGACTGGATCAACTGGGCCTGTATTCACTGGAGTTTAGAAGGATGAGAGGGGATCTCATAGAAACATATAAAATTCTGATGGGACTGGACAGGTTAGATGCAGAAAGACTGTTCCCGATATTGGGGAAGTCCAGAGCCAGGGGACATAGTCTAAGGATAAGGGGTTGGCCATTTAGGACTGAGATGAGGAGAAACTTCTTCACTCAGAGAGTTGTTAAGCCTGTGGAATTCCCTACCACAGAGAGTTGTTGATGCCAGTTCATTGGATATATTCAAGAGGGAGTTAGATATGGCCCTTATGGCTAAAGGGATCAACGGGTATGGAGAGAAAGCAGCAAAGGGGTACTGAGGTGAATGATCAGCCATAATCTTATTGAGTGGTGGTGCAGTCTCGAAGGGCCGAATGGCCTACTCCTGCAGCTATTTACTATGTTTCTATGTTTCTATCAGAGAGTTGGCACAGACATGATGGGCCAAACGGCCTCCTATCATCCTGTAAAATTCTATTATTCTATGATCCTATCTATCTTTCTATCCATACAACCATCCGTCTGGAGTCACCTGTTTCAGGTTCCTGATTGGTTCAATGTCAGGTCATGTTCCATTTTTCTGATTAGTTCAAAGTTAGCTCAGGTCCCAGCTCTCTGATTTGTTCAATATCAGCTCCTGTCAACAACAACAACAACTTGTATTTATATAGCGCCTTTAACGCAGTGAAGCCTCCCAAGGCGCTTCACAGGGGTATTATAAGGCAAATAAATTGACACCAAGCCACAAAAGGAGACGTTAAGGCAGGTGACCAAAAGCTTGGGCAAGGAGGTAGCTTTTAAGGAGCGTCTTAAAGGAGGAGTGAGAGGTAGAGAGGTGGAGAGGTTTAGGCAGGGAGTTCCAGAGCTTGGGGTCTGGGCATCAGAAGGCACGGCCACCAATGGTTGAGCGATTATAATCATGGACGCTCAAGAGGGCAGAATTAGAGGAGCGCAGACATCTCGGCAGGTTGTGGGGTTGGAGGAGATTACAGAGATAGGGAGAGGTGAGGCCGTGGAGGGATTTGAAAACAAGGATGAGAATTTTGAAATGGAGGCATTGCTTAAACGGGAGCCAAAGTCGGTCAGCGAGCACAGGGGCAATGGGTGAGTGGGACTTGGTGCGAGTTAGGACATGGGGCAGCTGAGTTTTCGATCACCTCATAACATGTCTCAGTTTTTAATTAGTTCAGGATTTCACTACCTCAGGGGGCTGTGGATGCTCAGTCATTGAGTATATTCAAGACTGAGATCGACCGATTTTTGGGCACTTAGGGAATAGGAGGATAGGATGGGAAAGTGGAGTTGAGGTCGAAGATCAGCCGTGATATTGAATGGCGGGGTAGGCTGGAGAGGCCGTATGGCTAACTCCTGCTCCTATTTCTACTATTCTTTACTGTAGAGAGCAACCAATGACATAGTGCAGGGGTCCCCTGTGGTCATCCCCCTGCAAAACAGATACACCGCTTTGAGTACTGTTGAGGGGGATGACTCATCAGGGGAGGGCAGCAGCAGCCAAGTTCATGGCACCGTGGCTGGCTCTGTTGCACAGGAGGGCAGGAAAAAGAGTGGAAGAGCGATAGTGATAGGGGATTCAATTGTAAGGGGAATAGATAGGCGTTTCTGCGGCCGCAACCGAGACTCCAGGATGGTATGTTGCCTCCCTGGTGCAAGGGTCAAGGATGTCTCGGAGCGGGTGGAGGACATTCTAAAAAGGGAGGGAGAACAGCCAGTTGTCGTGGTGCACGTTGGTACCAATGACATAGGTAAAAAAAGGGATGAGTTCCTACGAAATGAATTTAAGGAGCTAGGAGCTAAATTAAAAAGTAGGACCTCAAAAGTAGTAATCTCGGGATTGCTACCAGTGCCACGTGCTAGTCAGAGTAGGAATCGCAGGATAGCTCAGATGAATACGTGGCTTGAGCAATGGTGCAGCAGGGAGGGATTCAAATTCCTGGGGCATTGGAACCGGTTCTGGGGGAGGTGGGACCAGTACAATCCGGACGGTCTGCACCTGGGCAGAATCGGAACCAATGTCCTCGGGGGAGTGTTTGCTAGTGCTGTTGGGGAGGAGTTAAACTAATATGGCAGGGGGATGGGAACCAATGCAGGGAGATAGAGGGAAACAAAAAGGAGGCAAAAACAAAAGATAGAAAGGAGATGAGGAAAAGTGGAGGGCAGAGAAACCCAAGGCAAAGAACAAAAAGGGCCATTGTACAGCAAAATTCTAAAAGGACAGAGGGTGTTAAAAAAACAAGCCTAAAGGCTTTGTGTCTTAATGCAAGGAGTATCCGCAATAAGGTGGATGAATTAACTGTGCAAATAGATGTTAACAAATATGATGTGATTGGGATTACGGAGACGTGGCTCCAGGATGAGCAGGGCTGGGAACTCAACATCCAGGGGTATTCAACATTCAGGAAGGATAGAATAAAAGGAAAAGGAGGTGGGGTAGCATTGCTGGTTAAGGAGGAGATTAAGGCAATAGTTAGGAAGGACATTAGCTTGGATGATGTGGAATCTATATGGGTAGAGCTGCAGAACACCAAAGGGCAAAAAACGTTAGTGGGAGTTGTGTACAGACCTCCAAACAGTAGTAGTGATGTTGGGGAGGGCATCAAACAGGAAATTAGGGGTGCGTGCAATAAAGGTGCAGCAGTTATAATGGGTGACTTTAATATGCACATAGATTGGGCTAACCAAACTGGAAGCAATACGGTGGAGGAGGATTTTCTGGAGTGCATAAGGGATGGTTTTTTAGACCAATATGTCGAGGAACCAACTAGGGGGGAGGCCATCTTAGACTGGGTGTTATGTAATGAGAAAGGATTAATTAGCAATCTCGTTGTGCGAGGCCCCTTGGGGAAGAGTGACCATAATATGGTGGAATTCTGCATTAGGATGGAGAATGAAACAGTTAATTCAGAGACCATGGTCCAGAACTTAAAGAAGGCTAACTTTGAAGGTATGAGGCGTGAATTGGCTGAGATGGATTGGCGAATGATACTTAAGGGGTTGACTGTGGATGGGCAATGGCAGACATTTAGAGACCGCATGGATGAACTACAACAATTGTACATTCCTGTCTGGCATAGAAATAAAAAAGGGAAGGTGGCTCAACCGTGGCTATCAAGGGAAATCAGGGATAGTATTAAAGCCAAGGAAGTGGCATACAAATTGGCCAGAAATAGCAGCGAACCTGGGGACTGGGAGAAATTTAGAACTCAGCAGAGGAGGACAAAGGGTTTGATTAGGGCAGGGAAAATGGAGTATGAGAAGAAGCTTGCAGGGAACATTAAGACGGATTGCAAAAGTTTCTATAGATATGTAAAGAGAAAAAGGTTAGTAAAGACAAATGTAGGTCCCCTGCAGTCAGAATCAGGGGAAGTCATAACGGGGAACAAAGAAATGGCGGACCAATTGAACAAGTACTTTGGTTCGGTATTCACGAAGGAGGACACGAACAACCTTCCGGTTATAAAAGGGGTCGGGGGGTCTAGTAAGGAGGAGGAACTGAGGGAAATCCTTATTAGCCGGGAAATTGTGTTGGGGAAATTGATGGGATTGAAGGCCGATAAATCCCCAGGGCCTGATGGACTGCATCCCAGAGTACTTAAGGAGGTGGCCTTGGGAATAGTGGATGCGTTGACAGTCATTTTCCAACATTCCATTGACTCTGGATCAGTTCCTATGGAGTGGAGGGTAGCCAATGTAACCCCACTTTTTAAAAAAGGAGGGAGAGAGAAAACAGGGAATTATAGACCGGTCAGCCTGACATCGGTAGTGGGTAAAATGATGGAATCAATTATTAAGGATGTCATAGCAGTGCATTTGGAAAGAGGTGACATGATAGGTCCAAGTCAGCATGGATTTGTGAAAGGGAAATCATGCTTGACAAATCTTCTGGAATTTTTTGAGGATGTTTCCAGTAGAGTGGATAAGGGAGAACCAGTTGATGTGGTATATTTGGACTTTCAGAAGGCGTTCGACAAGGTCCCACACAAGAGATTGATGTGCAAAGTTAGAGCACATGGGATTGGGGGTAGTGTACTGACATGGATTGAGAACTGGTTGTCAGACAGGAAGCAAAGAGTAGGAGTAAATGGGTACTTTTCAGAATGGCAGGCAGTGACTAGTGGGGTACCGCAAGGTTCTGTGCTGGGGCCCCAGCTGTTTACACTATACATTAATGATTTAGATGAGGGGATTAAATGTAGTATCTCCAAATTTGCGGATGACACTAAGTTGGGTGGCAGTGTGAGCTGCGAGGAGGATGCTGTGAGGCTGCAGAGCGACTTGGATAGGTTAGGTGAGTGGGCAAATGCATGGCAGATGAAGTATAATGTGGATAAATGTGAGGTTATCCACTTTGGTGGTAAAAACAGAGAGACAGACTATTATCTGAATGGTGACAGATTAGGAAAAGGGGAGGTGCAAAGAGACCTGGGTGTCATGGTACATCAGTCATTGAAGGTTGGCATGCAGGTGCAGCAGGCGGTTAAGAAAGCAAATGGCATGTTGGCCTTCATAGCAAGGGGATTTGAGTACAGGGGCAGGGAGGTGTTGCTACAGTTGTACAGGGCATTGGTGAGGCCACACCTGGAGTATTGTGTACAGTTTTGGTCTCCTAACCTGAGGAAGGACATTCTTGCTATTGAGGGAGTGCAGCGAAGGTTCACCAGACTGATTCCCGGGATGGCGGGACTGACCTATCAAGAAAGACTGGATCAACTGGGCTTGTATTCACTGGAGTTCAGAAGAATGAGAGGGGACCTCATAGAAACATATAAAATTCTGACGGGGTTAGACAGGTTAGATGCAGGAAGAATGTTCCCAATGTTGGGGAAGTCCAGAACCAGGGGTCACAGTCTAAGGATAAGGGGTAAGCCATTTAGGACCGAGATGCGGAGGAACTTCTTCACCCAGAGAGTGGTGAACCTGTGGAATTCTCTACCACAGAAAGTTGTTGAGGCCAATTCACTAAATATATTCAAAAAGGAGTTAGATGAGGTCCTTACTGCTAGGGGGATCAAGGGGTATGGCGAGAAAGCAGGAATGGGGTACTGAAGTTGAATGTTCAGCCATGAACTCATTGAATGGCGGTGCAGGCTAGAAGGGCCGAATGGCCTACTCCTGCACCTATTTTCTATGTTTCTATGTAGAAGGGAAAAAATCCTCCTGCCACGTGTTCCCTTGGCCAATGAGGATCATTGAGAACAGAGACTTACCTCCAAGCTCTTTACACAGTGAATTACTTTTGAAGTGCAGCCACGATTATTATGTGGGCAAACATTCTTTCAATAGAATCATCATCATATCATAGGCATTTCATATCATCGTATCGAGGATGACTTGCTTCCACGCCAAAAAAGGATGAGTTTACAGATGTTTCAATGAAGGACCAAATATTCCAGGTCCTGAACTACATCTTGAAGGGTGGAAGATGCCTGTGCGTGGATATTTTTAACGTGTGGTGGCCACTGCACACCAGCCACCACACGGGCTTGACAGAGCTAGGTCTTGGTCCAGTGGCAAGGATTATCCAAGATGACTGGAGACCTGCTCTGCTGCACGGACCTAGTGCGCACACATATCGCAGTGTGGGCTGGCCCGTGCTGCCCGTAAATGTCTCATAAACAGCAAATCGATGAATGGCTAGTTAATCTGCTTTTGATGGTGTTAGTTTAGGGAGGAGCATTGTTCAGGTGTTCAGGACACCAAATGAACTATTCATATGTCTTCAAATAGCTCTGAGTCAGAAGGTTGTGGGTTCATGTCCCACTCCAGAGACTTGAGCACAAAAATCTAGGCTGACACTCCCAATGCAGTGATGAGGGAGTGCTGCACTGTTGGATGAGACATGAAACCTGCATTGTAACCCATGTATAAACTGACCTAAGTTGTACACCGTGAGAACACTGACCACTAGGTGGGAGACACTCCTAACCTGGACCTTCAGGTATAAAAGGGGAAGCTCCACCCACCTTCATCACTTGAGTGCTAAGGAATAAAGGACAGGTCACAGACTGACCTTCTCTCAAGCATGGGCCTCGTGTGCATTTATACTGTGTAGTAAGGACGTATCAAAACCGAAGCCCCTCAGGTGAACGTAGAACTATTCAATGAAGAGCAGGGGCAGTCTCCTTAGTGTCCTCGTTTATCCTTCAACCCAACATCACTAAAACAGATTATTTGGACATGTATCTCATTGACGTTTGAGGGACCTTGTTATGAGAAGATTGACTGCCGCGTTTCCCTACATTACAACATTGACTCGACTGTAAAAAAAAATACTTCAGTGGCTGTAACTCACTTTGGAACTTCCTGAGGTTGTGAAAGGCACTATATAAATGCAAGCACTTTCTTTTCCCGCTTTTTAGAATGCTCCCGAGTAATAATGCTGATGCTTCCTCCCCTGTCAGGTGCCTGAGCTCATATTGCAAAATTGTACTCTGCCAGCCCATACTGTTCAAAAGGAAAAGGAAGAAAGACTTGCGCACAGCAAGCTCCTACTAACAGCAAAGCGATCATGACTTAATAATCCGGTTTTAGTTCTTGTTTGAAGGATAAATATTGGCCCAGGACATCGGGGAAAACTCCCTTGCTCTTCTTTGAATATTGCCATGGAATCTTTTATGTCCACCTAAGAGGCCAGCCAGGGCCTCAGTTTGATATCTCATCCCGAATGACAGTGCCTCCGACAGTGCAGCACTCCCTCTGTATTGCACTGGAGTGTCAGCATCAATTCAGATGTTCAAGTTCCAATGAACGGGGCTTGAAAACTCTCAACTTTCTGAATCAGAGGCGAGAGTGCTACCAACTGAGCTACAACTGACTCACAGTGCCATATAAAGTCAATGGACGGAGAGAATGGACGTGTATCCCATTGGTATTTATGGGACATTTGTTCATCATCATAGGCAGTCCCTTGGAGTCGAGGAAAACTTGCTTCCACACTTAAAAATGAGTCCTTAGATGGCTGAACAGTCGGATACGAGAACCACAGTCACTGTCACAGGTGGGACAGATAGTCGTTGAGAGAAGGGGTGGGTGGGACTGGTTTGCCGCACGTTCTTTCCACAGCTTGCACTTGATTTCTGTATGCTCTCAGCGACGAGAGTCGAGGTGCTCAGCGCCCTCCCGGATGCACTTCCTCCACTTAGGGCGGTCTTTGGCCAGGGATTCCCAGGTGTCGGTGGGGATGTTGCATTTTTTCAGGGAGGCTTTCAGGGTGTCCTTGTAACATTTCCTCTGCCCACCTGAGGCTCGTTTGCCATGAAGGAGTTCCGCGTAGAGCGCTTGCTTTGGGAGTCTCGTGTCTGGCCTGCAGATGATGTGGCCCACCCAGTCGAGTTGTTCAAGTGAGGTCAGTGCTTCGATGCTGGGGAGGTTGGCCTGGTCGAGGACGCTAATGATGGTGCGTCTGTGCTCCCAGGGGATTTGCAGGATCTTGCAGAGGCATCGTTGGTGGTATTTCTCCAGTGACTTGAAGTGTCAGTGGGGACATTTGTGGGACATTTGTTACGAGCAAATTGGCTGTCATGTTTCCCTACATTACAACATTGACTTGACTTTTTTTTTAAACTTCATTGGCTGTAAAGCACTTTGGGACATCCTGAGGTTGTTGTATCCTCTGGAGGGGGTGAGTCAGAGATTTTGCCCGCTCTATATTTTTAATATTTATTTATAGTAAATCGTAGTTTACTGGTATTGTGACTTGCTGTGCCAATTTTGCTTTGCATACTGGGCGCTGTCCATCATTGTATACACAAAATACATTTTATCTGCCTTGAGCCAAGACCAGTACAAAGACACCTCTGCCTGGAGGGTCTTCGAGCCTGCACCGCCATTCAATAAGATCATGGCTGATCATTCCCTCAGTACCCCTTTCCTGTTTCTCTCCAAACCCCTTGATCCCCTTAGCCGTAAGGGCATATCCAACTCCCCCTTGAATATATCCAATGAACTGGCATTAACAACTCTCTGCAGCAGGGAATTCCACAGGTTAACAACTCTCTGAGTGAAGAAGTTTCTCCTCATCTCAGTCCTATATGGCCTAGCCCTTATCCTAAGACTGTATCCCCTGGTTCTGGACTTCCCCAACATCGGGAACAATCTTCCCGCATCAGTTCCGTCAGAATCTTATACGTTTCTTTGAGATCCCCTCTCATGCTTCTAAACTCCAGTGAATAAAGGCCCAGTTGATCCACTCTCTCCTCATATGACAGTCCAGCCATCCCTGGAATCAGTCTGGTGAACCTTCGCTGCACTCCCTCAGATTAGGAGACCAAAACTGAACACACTATTCCAGGTGAGGCCTCACTACAACTGCAGTAAGACCTCCCTGCTCCTATACTCAAATCCCCTAGCTATGAAGGCCAACATACCATTTGCCTTCTTCACCACCTGCTGTACCTGCATGCCAACTTTCAATGACTGATGAACCATGACACCCAGGTCTCGTTGCACCTCCCTTTTTCCTAATCTGCCGCCATTCAGATAATATTCTGCCTTCGTGTTTTTGCCCCTAAAATGGATAACCTCACATTTATCCACATTATACTGCATCTGCCATGCATTTACCCACTAACCTAACCTGTCCAAGTCACCCTGCAGCCTCTTAGCATCCTCCTCACAGCTCACACCGCCACCCAATTTAGTGTCATCTGCAAACTTGGAGATATTACACTCAATTCCTTCATCCAAATTGTTAATGTATATTGTATATTGTAAAGAGCTGGGGTCCCAGCACTGAGCCCTACGGTACTCCACTAGTCACTGCCTGCCATTCTGAAAGGTTGAGTAACATAAGAACATAAGAATTAGGAACAGGAGTAGGCCATCTAGCCCCTCGAGCCTGCTCCGCCATTCAACAAGATCATGGCTGATCATGAGGAGAGATTGGGTCAACTAGGCCTGTATTCACTAGAGTTTAGAAGAATGAGAGGGGATCTCATTGAAAGGTATTAAATTCTGACTGGGTTGGATAGACTGGATGTGGGGAGGATGTTTCCCCCGGCTGGGAAGTCTAGAACAAGGGGTCACAGTCTCAGGATACGGAGTAGGAAATTTAGGACCGAGATGAAGAGAAATTTTTTCACTCAGAGGGTGGTGAACCTGTGGAATTCTGTACCACAGAAGGCTGTGGAGGCCAAGTCACTGAATATATTTAAGAGGGAGATAGATAGATTTCTAGAAACAAAAGGCATCAAGGGGTATGGGGAGAAAGCGGGAATATGGTGTTGAGATAAAGGATCAGCCATGATCATATTGAATGGTGGTGCAGACTCGAAGGGCCGAATGGCCTACTACTGCTCCTATTTTCTACATAAAACTATCTGGAGTGAATGCAAAATTGTGACAAGTACCATCGGATTTCAACATTCATTTGAACCACCGGATGAATGAAAGACCTGCATTTATATAGCGCCTTTCATGCCCTAAGAATGTCCCGAAGCGCTTTACAGCCAATAAAGTGCTTTTGGAAGGTAGTCACTGTTGTCATGTAGGAAACGCAGCAGCCAATTTGCGCACAGCAAGCTCCCACAAACAGCAATGAGATCATCTGTTTGTTAGTGATGTTGGTTAAGAGATAGATATTGGCCAGCACATATGGGAGAACTCCCCTGCTCTTCTTCAAAATAGTGCAGTGGGATCTTTTGCATCCACCTGAGAGAGCAGACGGGGCCTCGGTTTAACGTCTCATCCAAAAGACGGCACCTCCGACAGTGCAGCACTCCCTCAGTACTGGCAATGGGAGTGTCAGTCTAGATTTTAATGCTTGAGTCTCTGGAGTGAGACTTGAATCTGCAATCTTCTGACTCAGAGGCGAGAGTGCTGCCCACTGAGCCACAGCTGACATCTGGAAGTGGTGGACCAGACCTCCGATTAAAGTAAAATATTGGGCCGAAGATTCCGGCCTTGGCGGGTGTGTACGATGCATGCACGGACCCGGCGAGGCCTCGCAAAAGCCGGTCCTCGGGGCGCCAAAAACTGGCTTTTCCGATCTGTCAAAATTTCTTCAGAGAGATTCTACGCATCCCCGGGAGAAGGACATCCGCGCGGGAGAGATTGGGCTATTTGTGCAACTCATGCCCAGCAAATATCCGTCAAACTCTTACACCTGATAAAAGCAGGCGCATAGCTTACTTTTACCAGCATAACACTTTTAAAACATAGAAACATTAAATTTAAACACTCATTTTCACGTTAAAAACCCTGTCCATTAAGGTAATTTTATTTTTAACCCGATTAAAACATATTAAAAAAAACTCCAAAATATATATATATTTTGTAAAACATTTGATTACATTTAATTTCAATTAATTTTAAATATGTGAGGTGTTTTTTTTTTATTGTGCTGTGTTTCGGTGGTTTAGGGGGCTATTCTCATTGATAGTAATGGGAACTCGTACAAACGGAGCTCCCATTATTATCAATGAAAATACTCGATAGTGATTGGTGGTCCAGGCCCACGTGATCGCAACATAGACGTCCGTTTGTGGAAGACAGATCTCTGTACACTGCGCAGCGAATGAAGGCCTCAGACCGGAATCCTACGTTTCTCCGGTTGGATGCGTTCATATGAAGGCAACCTCCGACCGCAATTTCCCCCCCAACGAGTCATCATCATCATAGGCAGTCCCTCGGAATCGAGGAAGACTTGCTTCCACTCTAAATGTGAGTTCTCAGGTGACTGAACAGTCCAATACAGGAATTACAGTCTCTGTCACAGGTGGGACAGACAGTGGTTGAAGGAAAGGGTGGGTGGGGAGTCTGGTTTGCCGCACGCTCCTTCCGCTGCCTGCACTTGCTTTCTGCATGCTCTCGTCGGCGAGACTCGAGGTGCTCAGCGCCCTCCCGGATGCTCTTCCTCCACTTAGGGTGGTCTTTGGCCAGGGACTCCCAGGTATCGGTGGGGATGTCGCACGTTATCTGGGAGACTTTGAGGGTGTCCTTGTAACATTTCCGCTGCCCACCTTTGGCTCATTTGCTGTGGAAGAGCTCCACATAGAGCGCTTGCTTTGGGAGTCTCGTGTCTGACGTGGACAATGTGGCCTGCCCAGCGGAGCTGGTCGAGTGTGGTCAGTGCTTCGATGCTGGGGATGTTGGCCTGGTCGAGGACGCTGGCGTTGGTGCGTCTGTCCTCCCAGGGGATCCCTGGGACTCCGCCACAACAAGTGACGGATAGGTGGCAGCGATTACCAGGCAGTAATCTCACCGGAAGATGGTGCGACTCCAATTACTGCCTGGACACCACTTCCATGTATGATTTTTCTTTTTATGTAACTGTTGCTACAGAACTGATGAGGGCAGTTATACTTAATCCTTTGTTTTTAATTGAGTCAGCTAAGTGAAGGGCCAAGGCCCATTACTGTAGGGCCACCACAGGTTAACACGGGAGGCAGTGGTGAGATGCCGTCAAGCTAGGCTTATAAAAGCTTGCGAATTGTCAGGGACTGAGGGAGGCGGAGGGAGGTGAAGAGTTCAGCCGTTTTGAAAGAATGCATTACAGCCAACAGCAAACCTTGATTGCCATTTTTCGCTCAATGCTTTTGACTTCACCAATGCCAGGTGCCGTGCTACCCATTGACAGCTGGAATATTTCGTGCCTCTGATGCGGGTCGGTGTGACAGTGAAAGATTAATGATCGTTCTGTAGTCACTGCAAGTGATAACCTGCGGCTATTCATCAGGTTATGATGCAATCAGTACATGCATTATACAGGTTTGGCTTCTGCACTCAGGATCACAATAGAGGCCAATAAGATTATATCCGATTAGGCATTGGATCGGGACATAAAAACGGGTAATAATAACAGAAAATGCTGCAAACACTCAGCAGGTCAGGCAGCATCTGTGTGGAGAGAAACTGAGTTCACGTTTCAGGTCGCTGAAAAATGGGCGCATTTATATTTTAAGCATGGTGTTGACAGAGATCAAGGGGTCAACACCTTTCGTTCGGATGAGATGTTAAAGCGAGGCCCCATCTGCTCTCTCAAGTGGACGTAAAAGATCCCGTAGCACTATTTCGAAGAAGAGCAGAGGAGTTCTCCCCGGTGTCTCGGCCAATATTTGTCCCTCATCCAACACCACTAAAAACAGATTATCTGGTCATTATCACATCGCTCCTTGTGGGAGCTTGCTGTGCACAAATTGGCTGCCACGCTTCGCACGTTATAACAGTCATCATCATAGGCATCATCATCGAAATTGAGGAAGACTTGCTTCCACTCTAAAAGTGAGTGCTCAGGTGGCGGAACAGTCCAATACAGGAATTACAGTCTCTGTCACAGGTAGGACGGACAGTGGTTGGAGGAAAGGGTGGGTGGGGAGTCTGGTTTGCCGCACGCTCCTTCCGCTTGGTTTTCTGCATGCTCTCTGCGCCCTCCCGGATACTCTTCCTCCACTTAGGGCGGTCTTTGGCCAGGGACTCCCAGGTGTCGGTGGGGATGTTGCATTTTATCATGAAGGCTTTGGGGGTGTCCGTGAAATGTTTCCTCTGCCCACCTTGGGCTCACTTGCCGCGAAGGAGTTCCAAGTGGAGCGCTTGCTTTGGGAGTCTTGTGTCAGGCATGCGAACAATGTGGCCCGCCCAGCGAAGCTGGTCGAGTGTGATCAGTGCTTCGATACTGGGGATGTTGTCCTGATCGAGAACACTAACGGTGCATCTGTCCTCCCAGGGGCTTTGCAGGATCTTGCAGAGACAACGCTGGTGGTATTTCTCCAGCGATTTGAGGATTACAACAGTAACCGTACTCCAAAAGTACATCATTGGCTGTAAAGTGCTTTGCGACATCCTGAGGTCATGGAGGGGGTTATATAAATGCAAGTCTGTCTTTCTTTTAGGGGCAGGGAGGAGCAATTGTGCTTTCATTCTATCCTCCTAAGTGGTTTTGTGCTTTCAAGTTTCAGAAATTAAAATTTCTACTTTCTCTTCCAATTTCTGAATTGTTCAAGTTAAGCCTGCCAATAGAATTAACAAGGAATAGACTTCTGCATAATAAAAGCTTAGATATGTTGTTCATATTGTCCATTAAACTAAATTCCTTAGTCATACACTCCTAGCTCACACCTTCCCTCAACATTTCTCACTGTTCGAGCGCGGATTTGTAGGTTTACATCAATCGAGGAACTTGGCGTTCTTTGGAGTCAACTTTATTGAGATGTCATGGCAAATGATGGCCGACTGGAATCACGTTTTCCTTAAAGGATATTCTACAAATCTTCAAGATCCCTGCGCTTTCCAATTCTGGCCTCTTGCGCATCCTCGATTTTCATCGGCCTTAAGCTCCAGCAATCCCTCCCTAAACCTTTCCATCTCTCTTTCCCCTTTTAAGATGCTCTTTAAGACCTGCCCCTATGACTAAGTTTTTGGTCACCTGTCCGAATTATCTCCTCATGTGACTCGGTGTCAAATTTTGTTTGATACTCGCTCCCGTGAAGCACCTCGGGAAGTTCTACTGCGTTACAGGCGCTATATAAATGCTAGTTGTTATTGATGATGCCTGGGTCATTCAGGTCCCCAGTGCTCTGGGGTACGGTTGATGATTGATCAGCCAGTCTGGTCCATCGATGGGACCTGGAGGTTTAAATCCATCACTGGGATCTGGGAGTCTTCCCATTAGGTTAGACGTAACTCCCCCCGCCCCCACCGTTCACCCCAAGGCAATGAGCTGCTCCCTAATCCCCAGCTATGGGCAACCTGTGCTTTAGTTCTCTATGCTTAGATGAGTGGGGAGGGAGCTTGCACTTCATATGAGGCAAACTGAAGTTGCTTATGGGATTTCTCAATAGTTACATTTGGAGACTCTTAAGCATGTTGATGGGTTTTGAAGCGTCCAATATAATATGTTTTTAAAAATCAGACTGAAGGTGCACCTGGCCCACAAATAGGAAATGGGTCTGGCTCAAAACAGGGAATGGGTCAGACCGAAAACAGGGAGTGGTGTGGTCCCAAAAATAGGGGATGGTCAGACCGAAAACAGGGAATGGATCAGACCGAAAACAGGGAGTGGTGTGGTCCCAAAATCAGGGAATGGGTCAGACCGAAAACAGGGAATGGATCAGACCGAAAGCAGGGAATGGTGTGGCCCCAAAAATAGGGAATGGGTCAGACCGAAAACAGGGAATGGATCAGACCGAAAACAGGGAGTGGTGTGGTCCCAAAAACAGGGAGTGGGTCAGAATGAAAACCGGGAATGAAATGGGTCCAAAAACAGGGAATGGATCAGACCGAAAACAGGGAATTGGTCAGACCGAAAACAGTGAGTGGTGTGGTCCCAAAAACGGAGTGGGTCAGAATGAAAACCGGGAATGGGATGGGTCCAAAAACAGGGAATGGATCAGACCGAAAACAGGGAATGGTGTGGGCCCAAAAACAGGGAGTGGGTCAGAATGAAAACCGGGAATAGGATGGGTCCAAAAACAGGGAATGGATCAGACCGAAGACAGGGAATGGGTCAGAACGAAAACTGGGAATGGGATGGGTCCAAAAACAGGGAATGGATCAGATCGCAAACAGTGAGTGGGATGGGTCCAGCCAAAAACAGGGAATGGTATGATCCCCAAAACAGGGAATATGAAACAGGCCTAAAGAGAGAATGGACAGACCTTAAATCAGGGAACGGGTTGGATCCAAAGCAGGGAATGGGTATTCAAAATTGCGGCATAGGAGTTTACCATTAGTTCCCAATCTTGACAAATAACGAGAGGCTATCGTGTCCCAATAATAAGACACAAAAAGAGTTCCCAAAATTAAAAAGCAATTTATTTATTTTGTGTTACATAAATAAAAATTCGGATAAATTTTCCCTTTTTTTAATTAAACGACAAGAATCACAATTCACATTTACAGATTGTGTCAATGGTCGTCCAGGGCAACTTTGTGTGATATTTTACACAAAAAAACCCCAGAAAGCTCGGAGTCTTGCAATGAGTTGGTAACACACACATTTATTAGATCAGCGTAAGTCACATTGAGAAGGAAAGAGCACTTTTAATACAGCGAGGGTCTGTTTCTGACCGTTCCTGCGTCCTTTGCACTGTGTGAACTCTGTTCTCCATCGGCGCTTGGCTTGTTCCATCCTTGTCTGGGGTTATTGAATGGCTCAGGTGGGGGCAATTTCTCCAGGTAGGTGCAGGTATTTTGTTTTTGGGGGGGGGGGAGAAAGAGAGGGGTTTCTGTAGATATACCACCCCTGCGTAACGCGAGCCGAACGAACAAAACTTTTACAACAGGCATTGTTTGCACGGCTCGGCGTCAGACAGGCGCGGAGTCTGCCCGGGCGAATTTCCTGGTCTGTCCCGGGCGATAACCTTCGCCTTCTCAAAACGGGTCCCACGCCGGGTTAAGGAGGCGGAATATAGGAGGGGGCGGTCAGTGTGCGGTTCAAAGAGGTGTAGAAATCTCCGGTAGGATGCTGCCATCTGCCCCCACACCCCGCCGCGGTTGGATCTTACACTGGGTTTGACCCATATGACTGTCCTGAGTCAATGAGGTTGTCTTTAAACCTGACGTGGCTTTTTTGGGGCGCTGGGGTGTGGCGGTTGTCACTGTGGTCACGCTCCGTCTCTCAAAGCGGCTGGCTTTTTATTTATATATTCTGAAACGACAAGAGAGAGAGAGAACTCACAGAGTAAATAAACAATTAGCCACATATTTGCAGTTGAAACCTGTGTGTGTTTAGAACTTAGAAAATTCTCCTGTGCATTTTCTTTTGTTCCAATAAAACTGTAGCAAGACTTGGAGAGTTAACTTTTGGGAATGTGGCTTAAAGGTCTCGGGGTCTGTTACACCTTGCACAGACACACATGGGGCATAATGCCCCCTTTCTGTGCCTAAATTTCTAAAATTCTACATTTAAAAAAAGTTTATGTCGAGATGGGGGTTCCTCCAGGGAATTCGTCCTGTCGAATTGGACATGGGATTTGTCAACCAATGAAGACTATACAATCTCTTTAAATACACACACACACACACACACACACACATATATATATTAATGTGAATACACTCACACAGAGGTTGGGGGGGGTCTGGAACTCGCTGTCTGGGAAGGGTGGGAGAGGCACTAACCCTCACCACATTTAAAAAGTACTTGGCTATGCATTTGGTAAGCTACAATGCTAGGGACCAAGAACTGGAAAGTGGGATTAGGCTGGATAGCTTTGTCGGCCGGCACGGACACGATGGGCCGAATGGCCTCCGTCTGCGCTGTAAATTTCTGAAACATTTTAAAAACTAGTTTACTTTTTTTTTGAAGTTTTCTAATAAGAGAGCTATAAAGAGACGCCCCTTCCCAACCCGAGCACAATTCGTGTCAAAGGAGGCATAAATACCCAAACTGTCACAGACATGACTGGGTTTCAGTAACCCCAGGGAAATACTATTCGAGCTGAAAAGCTACCTTCTTTACCCGGGAGAATAAGGCGCACGCTTCAATGCAACACGTTCCCTCAGAAACATCTCCGATGAATCCTTTCAAACGCAAAAAAAAAGTTATTTTAAAAACCAAATTGCACCCAATATCTGCACAGAGTCGAGAACTGCATTTTTTTCTTTCCAATTCAAATTGTGTTTAAGTGACCCCCTCCTCCCAAACCCGCCGGAAAAATAAATTAAATATGATTCCTGTCTTTCCAGATGACGATATTGTTCTGAGAGATGTTTCATATTTACACATACACACACACACACACATCCCGGAAATATAGCTCCAATAATTCGAATGGAAAGTTAAGCAACACCTCCTTGCAACAATGTGAAATAAATGTCCCGGGTTTAAAGATTCTGCAGCAAACTTCCTTTAAAAAAAAGCAAAAAAGTGGGGAAGCTTGCGAGAATGAACCCCGGGTGTAAAGAAGAGAGAGAGAGAGAAATTGCCTTAAAATATTCTCAATTCAAAAAAAAACAATTTTAGTTTAAATTGAAACGTTCCCCCCCTCCCTTCCCCTTAAAATCAATCTCAAATCCTCCTGCAAAGTTTTTTTGGCGTCAAAGTTAGGAGCGAGGCACTGGATACTGACCTGCAAGTGAGTGTCTCAGGTAAGTGACACGTAGGCAAGGGATTTCGCAGGTAACTCACTCACCTGAGCGCCGGTCTGCCAGAGATGACTGGACTGCTCACCCTGGGAGCCTGGCGGCTTTTATAAAGCCCTCCACCCGCTTATCACGGGCGAGAGGACAAAAGGAGTGTCGGAGGGGGCTCGCTGGCATTTGAGCGGAGATCTCAGAGAGCTGCACCTGTCATGGACTGACATCAAATATTGACACTGGCAGCAGGCTATTAGCGCTCATTAGCCTCAGGGGGGAGGGAGGGGAGTCGAGAGGGAGGAGAGAGAGAGAGAGAGCCTATCTATGCAAAACTCACCATGCCCTGGGAAGATGGGAAATTGGGAGGGAAGGTGGGGATTTGAGTCTGGTAATAAAAGCTGACGATTAATTCTCTCTCTCTCTTCCTGTCCTGTATCTCTGGTCCAACTTGTTACAGGCAGGACCCGTTCCAAAAACACCTGCTATTTTCCACGTGTACAATCTCATTTGCACAAAAGATTTTCATAGTCCTTGCAGAGGGAGGTGTGTGTGTGTGTGTGAGAGGGAAGACCAAAAAAACCCCCAAAGAGAGAGATACAGAAGGAAAGAAAAGAGAAAAGAATTATAGATTGTGGCGGGTGTAAGTGACCGACATGGAGTAGAAGAGACAGATATAAAGACAATGGGAGATGGGAATGAAAGTCAGGCAGGGAAAAGGAGGCAGAGGGTAAGGGAGACAGAGAAAAGAGGCAGACAAAAAGACAGTGCCACTAAGAGAGGAAATTGACTTGTTATAAACGATAGAAGAATTCTTTAACTCTCATACTCCTTACCGCAATAATTCTCCTCACTCTGCCCAATCTCTCTATCTGTACATTCTCCACCAATCTTTGGACCTCTTTCCCCACATCGTTCTGTTAGCGTCCACCTTTCTTCATCGTCATTCGCTGTTTGTGGGACCTTGCTGTGCGCAGTTTTGACTGCTACGTCACCGACATGACAAGTGTGACTGCGCTGCACTGGCGGTAACACGCTAAGCATGCCGTGAACGGCACTTATATGACTGCAAGTTCTTTCCTGTTTCCGTCTGCTTTCAAAGCTCTGCCTCATCCTTTTCTCTGCATCTTTCTGTAATCTCCCCGCCTTCCTGTTTCTCTCAAATCTCTGTCCTATACATCTGTTTCTGACTCGACTATTCCAACGCTCTCCTGGCCGGCCTCCCACCTCGCACTCTCCATAAACTTGAGCTCATCCAAAACTCTGCTGCCCCGTGTCCTAACTCGCACCAAGTCCCGTTCACCCATCATCATCATCATAGGCGGTCCCTCGAACGAGGATGACTTGCTTCCACAAGAGTTCACAGGTGTTTCAATGAAGGACCCGATGTTCCAGTCCTGAACTCCAATTGAGGGGGTGGAAGATGCCTGTGCGTGGATTTTTTTAACGTGTGTTGACCGTTGCACATCAGCCACCACACGGGGCTCGACAGAGCTAGGCCTTTATCCAGTGGCAAAGGTTAACCAGGACGACTGGAGACCTGCTCTGCTGCACGGACCCAGTGCGCTCACATGTCGAAGTGTGGGCTGGGCCCGTGCCACCCCTGGGCCCTCGCCTCTCCTGGGCCCCGAACCCTCATTCGCCGCACCTCCGCCACGATCTCCCGCCGCTCCTCCGCCACAAAAACACTCGCCGCACCTCCGCCACGATCTCCCGCCGCACCTCCACACCAAACATTCACCGAACCTCCGTCATGATCACCCACCGAATCTCAACCACAGTCCCTCATCACTCCTCCATCCCGATTACTCGTCGCACGTCGGCCACGATCTTGCCGTTCCACTGCTGTACCAGGGCCCCGTCGATGTTCCTGCCCATCACCCCCTGTGCTCACTGATCTATTTTAACTCCCAGTCCTGGAAATGCCTCCATTTTAAAACGTGTTCAAATCCCTCCACTGCCTTGCCCCCCCCCCCCCCCTCCCTATCCCTGTAATCTCCTCCAGCCCAATAACCCTCCGAGATCTCTGCTTTTCTCCAACTCTGATCTCTTCTTCATCCTCTATTTCCTTCGCCGGTACATTGTCAGCCGTCTTGGCCCTAAACTCTGGAATTCCGCCTCCCCCCCCCCGCCCCCCCCCGCAAATCTCTGCACCCCTACCTCCTTCTTTAAGAAGGTTGTGGGTTCAAGTCCCACTGGAGAGCATAACCTAGACTGACACTCCAGTGCAGTGCTGAGGGAGTGCAGCACTGTCAGAGCTGCTGTTTTTTGGAAGATACATTAAACCGAGGCCCCGTCTGCCCTCTCAGGTCAACGTAAACGATCCCATGGCATCATTTTGAATAAGAGCAGGGGAGATCTGCACAGACACAATGGGCTAAATGGTCTCGCTTGAATGAACATGTATAAACATCTACAGCTTTAATGTAAGGGATTGGCTTGTGGGAAAAGTAAATAATTGACATAATAATAAAATAAGTCATTGACATCACAGAGGCCGGCACTAATAATCCAGAGGGTGTGAGTTCAAATCCCACCACGGCAGTTTGAGAATTTGCATGCAGTTTCAAAACAAAATCTGTAAATAAAAAGTTGGCCTCAATAAAAGCGGCCATGAAGCTGTCGGATTGTCATAAAACCCCAACTGGTTCACTAATGTCCCTTTGGGGAAGGAAACCTGCCCTCTTTGCCTGGCCTAGGCCTAGGCCTATAGGTAACTAATGTTCTGTTGGGCGGGCCATATTGTCCGCATACCTGACACAAGACTCCCAAAGCAAGCGCTCTACTCGGAACTCCTACACGGTAAGCGAGCCCCAGGTGGGCAGAGGAAATGTTTCAAGGACACCCTCAAAGCCTCCCTGATAAAGTGCAACATCCCCACCGACAGCTGGGAGTCCCGGGCCAAAGACCGCCCAAAGTGGGGGAAGAGCATCCGGGAGGGCGCTGAGCACCTCGAGTCTCGTCGCCGAGAGCATGCAGAAATCAAGCGCAGGCAGCGGAAGGAGTGTGCGGCAAACCAGACTCCCCACCCACCCTTTCCTTCACCGACTGTCTGCCCCACCTGTGACAGAGACTGTAATTCCCGTATTGGACTGTACAGTCACCTAACAACTCATTTTTAGAGTGGAAACAAATCTTCTTCGATTCCAAGGGACTGTCTATGATGATGATGATGTTCCCCACAAGCTGTGCTTTGTTCTGCGTAGCCTGTTTCTTTCGATGCGCTATCCCTTTAAATTTCTGTGCGTGTGCAGTACTTCCAACAAAAAAGCTCGTGAGTGGCCTGGGTGGAACCCTGCAGGTTAATGCACTGCCATGCACATGCGCAGCTTAGGGGCAACATTGCAGTTGACTCCAGTCCCGCACCAACCTGAATTGGCTGTGTGGTTGACAGTGAGAAGGAAAACTGCAGATTGCAGGAAGATATTGATGAACATATAAAATTCTGACAGGATTGGACAGAATAGATGCAGGAAGAATGTTCCCGATGTTGGGGAAGTCCAGAACCAGGGGTCACAGTCTAAGGATAAGGGGTAAGCCATTTAGGACTGAGATGAGGAGAAACTTCTTCACTCAGAGAATTGTGAACCTGTGGAATTCCCTGCCGCAGAGAGTTGTTGAGGCCAGTTCGTTAAGATATATTCAAAATGGAGTTAGATATAGCTCTTATGGCTAAAGGGATCAAGGGGTATGGAGAGAAAGCAGGAAAGGGCTACTGAAGGAATGATCAGCCATGATCATATTGAATGGTGGTGCAGGCTCAAAGGGCCGAATGGCCTACTCATGCACCTATTTTCTATGTTTCTATGTTTCTTGGTCAGTTGGGCAGAAAAGTGGAAAATGGAATGCAATCTGGAAAAGCGTGAGATAATGCAGTTGGGGAGGGGCAACAAGGCAAGGGAATATACAATAAATGGGAGGATACCAAGAGGTGGGGAGGATCAGAGGGACTTTGGAGTGCATGTCCACAGATCCTTAAAGGTAGCAGAACAGGTCGATCAGGTAGTTAAAAAGGCATACGGAATGCTTTCCTGTATTAGACAAGGCATAGAATACAAGAGAAGGGAAGTTATGCTAGAACTGTATACAATATTAGTTAGGCCACAGCTTGAGTACTGCGTGCAATTCTGGTCATCACCTTACGGGAAAGGTGTGATTGTACTGGAGAGGGTGCAGAGGAGATTTACGAGGATGTTGCCAGGACTGGAAATTTTTGGTTTGAGGAAAGATTGGATAGGCTGGGGTTGTTTTCTTTGGAACAGAGAGGCCGAGGGGAGATTTAATTGAGGTGTATAAAATTATGAGGGGACGGATAGAGTGGATAGGAAGGACCTGTTTCCCTCAGCAGAGGGGTCAACAACCAGGGGCCATAGATTTAAAGTAGTTGTTAGAAGGATTAGAGGGGAGATGAGGAAACATGTCTTCAGCCAGAGGGTGGTGGGGGTCTGGAACTCACTGCCTGAAAGGGTGGTAGAGGCAGAAACCCTCATCACTTAAAAAAAATACTTGGATGTGCACTTGAAGAGCCGTAACCTGCAGGACTACAGATCTAGAGCTGGAAAGTGGGACGAGGCTGGATAGCTCTTGGTCGACCGACACGGACACGATGGGCCGGAATGGCCGCCTTCTGTGTCGTGATTTTCTATGGTTCTATGATTTCTGGAAGTCAGCAGGGACGGACAATAACTGCTGGCCTTGCCAGCGACACCCACATTCGGAGACTGAATATTTCTGCAATATTGAACATAACTACAGCTAATATTTGATGTGAACTGCACACTCTCTGTATGAGGAACCTGATCATACAGGTAGTTGCCAGGTCAGTTTCCCTAGGCCTGATGGTTGGCTTCATGGTAAATATTTACAGAGGAGCACTTCAGCGTCATTTATTTAAAGTCGAATCCTGATTTAACTAACAATATTTGGTCAAAGAAAACAGATCTGTTGGGGAGGGAAAGGCCACACTGATACAACGGTTAAACAGCGACCAACCGGCTGTTTAAATAACTTGCTTGCTGCAGTGTCAGCACTGCCTCAGTGTAATGTCTTTGCTTCATAGGTTCTTTGCTTAAGAATTCATAGCAATACATTGCTATTGAGAACTAGTTGGTTTATTAGCAAAGGTTTAACAATCACACTATATATTACCGGTTCATAAGAACATAAGAACATAAGAAATAGGAGCAGGAGTAGGCCATTCGGCCCCTCGAGCCTGCTCCACCATTCAATAAGATCATGGCTGATTTTCGACCTCAACTCCACTTTCCTGCACTATCCCCATATCCCTTGATTCCCTTTAATATCCAAAAATTTATCGATCTCTGTCTTGAATATACTCAAGACTGAGCCTTCACAGCTCTGGGGTAGGGAATTCCAAAGATTCACCACCCTCTGAGTGAAGAAATTTCTCCTCATCTCTGTCCTAAATGGCCGACCCCTTATTCTGAGACAGTGACCCCTGGTTCTAGACTCCCCAGCCCGGGGGAAACATCCTCCCTGCCAAGCCTTGTAAGAATTTTGTATGTTATAATGAGATAAAGAAGAGTTAATCAATATTTTTCACTTTGTCAAGGAACAAATCCTAAAGAATGTTTTGCTTACAAGTCAGTCTCAAGAGCGTACCAATACACCACATGGCTGCGTGCTGGGATGCAGGTCTGCACCAAAATGAGCTCCTAATTTCAAACTATCCTGGGGAGTTTGCCAAGTAAAGGTCAAGAACTACCCACAGCAAGTGCCGAGGGACATTACGGGAGCAAATCATTCTAGTTAAAGTCTAGGATTCCAAGAGCCCTTTCACCCTCTCCTATCTCTGCTGCCTCCACCAGCCCGACAACCCTCCGAGATCTCTGCTCCTTCAGTTCTGACCTCTTGTGCAGTCCCAATTTTCTTCGTTCCACCATTGGCGGTCGTGCCTTCAGCTGCCTAGGCCCCAAGTTTCCTTCCCTAAAACACTCCCGCCTCTCTACCTCTCTCTTCCCCTTTAAAATGCTCCTTAAAACCTACCTCTTTCACCTGCCCTAATAACTTACATGGCTCGGTGTAAATTGTGTTTGAGCATCGTCCCTGTGAAGCGCCTCGGGATGTTTTGCTACATTAATGGCACAGTGTAAATGTAAGTTGTTGTTGTATATAGATCCACCAGACTCACAACCTCCTGCCTCATTGTGGATCCCCCGAACTGGCTGGGGTTTTATTGAGTCTTGTGAACATCATGTGACTGTCTAAGCCACTCCCAACTCAACAGCTCAACAACTATTTTGGTGAGAACGTTAAATCAAGCACCCCCTTTTAGTAAGGGCAGCAGAACCCACAAATTTCCAAATTAACATGGGAACTTTACCAAATCAAATTAAAATTCTGTTCCCGGGGGATGATGATGCACTCCAGTCCCTCTGGTGCCCACCTCTCGCGGAAGGCCGCGAGCGTACCGGTGGACACCGCGTGCTCCATCTCCAGGGACACCCTGGCGCGAACATAACCGCGGAAGAGAGGCAGGCAGTCGGGCTGAACGACCCCCTCGACCACCCGCCGCCTGGACTGGCTAATGGCCACTTTGGCCATGTCCAGGAGCAGTCCTACGAGGAGGACTTCTGACCTGCCCGCTCCCCTCTGCTCCGGGTTCAACAGCTCTACAAACCTGTGAGCATTACAGGTAGAACTCGTACCCCTGAGTTACAAAGGTTGTGGGTTGAAGTCACACTCCAAAGATCTGACACTCCAGTGGCCAGTACTGAGGGAGCACTGCACTGTCTGAAGGTGCCAGCTTTCGGATGAAGACCAGGACCTCTCTGCCCTATCAGATTGACATAAAAGATCCCATGTGTTGAAGAGCACGGGAATTCTCTCCAATGGCCTGGCCATTATTTATCCTTCAAGTTAACACGCAGGTACATAAGAACATAAGAAATAGGCCCCTTGAGCCTGCTGCGCCATTCAATAAGATCATGGCTGATCTGATCATGGCCTCAACTCCACTCCTCTGTCTGCTCCCCATAACCCTTGACTCCCTCATCATTCAAAAATCTGTCTATCTCCACCTTAAATATATTCACTGATCCAGCCTCCACAACTCTCTGGGGTAGAGAATTCCAAAGATTCACGAACCTCTGAGAGAAGAAATTCCTCCTCATTTCCGTTTTAAATGGGTGACCCCTTATTCTGAAACTATGCCCCCTAGTTCTAGATTCCCCTCACGAGGGGAAACATCCTCTCTGCATCTACCCTGTCACGCCCCCTCAGAATCTTTCAATAAGATCATCTCTCATTCTTCTGAACTCCAATGAGTACAGGCCCAACCTGCTCAACCTGCAAGCAATTGAGAAATTAAGAAAGCAAATGGAATGTTGGCCCTTATTACAAAAGGATTTGAGTATAAGAGTAAAGACATCTTCCTGCTCTTATATTGGGCCCTGGTGAGACCGCACCTGGAGTATTGTGTACAGTTTTGGTCGGCTTACTTAAGGAAGGATATGCTTGCCATTGAGGGAGTGCAACAAAGGTTCACCAGACTGATTCCTGGGATGGGGGGATTGTTCTATGAGGAGAGATTGAGTAGACTAGGCCTATATTCTCTAGAGTTTAGAAGAATGAGAAGTGATCTCATTGAAACAGACAAAATTCTTACAGGGCTTGACAGGGTAGATGCAGGGAGGATGTTTCCTTTGGCTGGGGAGTCTAGAACCAGGAGTTCAGAAGAATGAGAGGTGATCTTATTGAAACTTATAAGATTCTGAGGGGGATTCTGAGTGACAGGGTGGATGCAGAGAGGATGTTTCCTCTCGTGAGGGGAATCTAGAATTAGGGGGCATAGTTTCAGAATAAGGGGGTCACCCATTTAAAACAGAAATGAGGAGGAATTTCTTCTCTCAGAGGTTCGTGAATCTTTGGAATTCTCTACCCCAGAGAGTTGTCAAGGCTGGATCAGTGAATATATTTAAGATGGATAGACAGAAAAAGGGGTCGGCCATTTAGGACTGAGATGAGAAGTTTCTTCACTCAGAGGGTGGTGAATCTTTAGAATTCTCAAACTCAGAGGGCTGTGGAGGCTCAGTCGTTGAGTATATTCAAGACAGAGATCGATAGATTTTTGGATATTAAGGGAATCAAGGGATATGGGGGTTGGGTGGGATGGTGGAGTTGAGGTTGAAAATCAGCCGTGATCTTATTGAATGGCGGAGCAGGCTCGAGGGGCCAAATGGCCTACTCCTGCTCCTAATTCTTGTGCTCTTATGTTCTTATGTTTAATTGACATCACTGAAATACAGATTATCTGGTCATGTATCCCATTGCTGCTTGTGGGAGCTTGCTGTGCTTCGATTGTTTGCCGCGTTTCCTACATTGCAACAGTGACCACACTTCAAAATCACTTTCGGGAGGTCGTGAAAGGCGCTATATAAATGCAAGCCTTCCTTTCAATCTCTGTAACCTCTTCCAGTTTTGCAACACCTCTCCGAACACTCCAAATTCTCTGGCTCTTGTGCAAACCTTTCCTTTTGCCCACCACTGGCAGCCGAACTGTCACACTCTGGAATTCCCTCGCTAAACCCCTTCGCATTGCCACTTTCCGCTCCTCCTTTATGACCCTCCTTAACAACAACAACAACAACTTATATTTAAATAGCGCCTATTATGTCGTAAAACATCCTAAGGCACTTCACAGGAGTATTATGACATAAAGAATTTGACACCGAGCCACATAAGGAGAAATTAGGGCAGGTGACCAAAAGCTTGGTAAAAGAGGTAGGTTTTAAGGAGCGTCTTGAAGAAGGAAAGAGAGGTAGAGAGGCAGAGAGGTTTAGGGAGGGAGTTCCAGAGCTTGGAGCCTAGGCATCATCATCATAGGCAGTCCCTCAAAATCGAGGAAGACTTGCTTCCACTCTAACAGTGAGTTCTCAGGTGACTGTACAGTCCAATACAGGAATTACAGTCTCTGTCACAGGTGGGACAGACAGTGGTTGGAGGAAAGGGTGGGTGAGGAGCCTGATTTGCCGCACGCTCTTTCCGCTGCCTGCGCTTGGTTTCTGCATGCTCTCGGCGACGTGACTCGAGGTGTTCAGCGCCCTCCCGGATGCTCTTCCTCCAATTTGGGCGGTCTTTGGCCAATAATTCCCAGGTGCCGGTGGGGCTGTTGCACTTTATCAAGAAGGCTTTGAGGGTGTCCTTGAAACGTTTCCTCTGCCCACCTGGGGCTCGCTTGCCATGTAGGAGTTCCGAGTAGAGCGCTTGCTTTGGGAGTCTTGTGTCTGGTATGCGGACGATGTGGCCTGCCCAGCGGAGCTGAGCCTAGGCAACAGAAGGCACGGCAATCAATGGTTGAACGATTGTAATCAGGGATGTTCGAGGGCAGAATTAGAGGAGCGCAGACATCTCGGGGAGCTGTGGGGCTGGTGGAGATTACAGAGATAGAAATCTCCTAATATCTGTTTCTTTGGCTCACCATTCATTTTCCTTCACGAAAAGTCTTGGGAAATTTTTTGCCATTGAAGCTGCTATATAACTGTATGTAATGGTGCTACAATCGTGGGTTCCAGGCACAATGGAGTTAAACGGCAATTAAATAGCAACTTGTGAGGAGGACAAAACAAATCTGCAAAGGGATATAGACAGGCTAAGTCAGTGGGCAAAAATTTGGCAGATGGAGTATAATGTGGGAAAATGTGAGGTTATCCACTTTGGCAGAAATAATAAAAAAGCAAATTATAATTTAAATGGAGAACAATTGCAAAGTGCTGCAGTGCAGAGAGACTTGATGGTTCTTGTGCATGAAATACAAAAGGTTAGTATGCAGGTACAGCAAGTAATCAGGAAGGCAAATGGAATGTTGGTCTTTATTGCAAGGGGGATGGAGTATAAAAGCAGAGCAGTCCTGCTACAACTGTACAGGGTATTGGTGAGGCCACACCTGGAGTACTGTGTACAGTTTTGGTCTCCGTATTTAAGGAAGGATATACTTGGTTTGGAGGCTGTTCAGAGAAGGTTCACGAGGTTGATTCCGGAGATGAGGGGGTTGACTTATGATGATAGGTTGAGTAGGTTGGGCCTATACACATTGGAGTTCAGAAGAATGAGGGGTGATCTTATTGAAACATATAAGATAATGAGGGGGCTTGACAAGGTGGATGCAAAGAGGCTATTTCCATTTATAGGGGAAACTAAAACTAGGGGACATAGTCTTAGAATAAGGGGCCGTCCATTTAAAACTGAGATCAGAAGAAATGTCTTCTCTGAGAGGGTTGTAAATCTATGGAATTCTCTGCCCCAGAGAGCTGTGGAGGCTGGATCATTGAATATATTTACGGCAGAGATAGACAGATTTTTAAAAGATAAGGGAGTAAAGGATTATGGGGAGCTGGCAGGGAAGTGGAATTGAGGCCAGGATCAGATCAACCATGATATTATTGAATGGCGGAGCAGGCTCAAGGGGCCAAATGGCCTACTCCTGCTCCTATTTCTTATATTCTTGTGGGCTAGAACCTCCACTTTTTTTTCAAGTTTAACGCCCATTTAACGCCCATTTAACGCCCATTTTACCACTGAAATGACGTATAATGCCCAGATATCGCCCATTTAGCCACAAAATGGAAACTGATGGGCATTTTTCAGAAACTTATCAGCAAGCGTTACTTTCCCCATGTGCTTAATGCCGGGAACAAATAATACCGCCCGGCCACTTTTTGGGGGAGGAATCATCAGAACGGGCGAAAACAACACCCATAATATCGTAAACAGCATATTTACCAAAACTAACGGCCATGAGATTGCCCGTAACACTTTCACCACCTCGCACACATATCGCCCACAATATCGCTCGCCCAAAAAACTGCCCAGAAAAAGTGGAACTAACTGGAACTAATCACAGTGTTATGGACGCCATATTCTACATCACATGTCCCATCCTTTAAAAGGCTGCTATGATTCAACCTCAGGGGGGTTATTGCAATGGGGCCTATCCCTTCCCATCCTCTCTTGGTGACCAATTACATGCAGCAGACTCGAGATCGCCAAAGGTACTCTCCACTGCATTATGTGCCCAATATAAGACGTGCCAGACTGATGAGGAGGACCAGACGTTACACCCCCCCGCAAGCACCGGGAGAAGCATTCTTATCTCTACTTACCCGACACCACCTGCCTTCGGAGACTGCGCTTCCACAAAGAGGTTATCACTGAGGTGTGCCAACTGATAAGCGGAGATCTGCAGCCTGCCAGCACCATCAGTACTGCACTGTCCATCAAGGTCAAATTCACCGTGGCACTGTCGTTCTATGCCTCGGGTTCTTTTCAGGCCACAGCTGGCGACATTTGCGGACTTTCTCAGCATGCCACACATTGCTGCAATAGACAGGTCACTGAAGCCCTGTACACAGGCAGGAGGGACTTGATCAGCTTCCCTATGACCAGGGAGGCACAGAAAGGGAGGGCTCTAGGATTCTCCAGAATTGCAAACTTCCCCAAGGTGGAGAGAGCAATAGTCTGTACTCACATCGCGAGGCGGGCACCTTTTCAGGATGCTGAGGTTTTCAGGAATCGCAAGGGATTCCACTCCCTGAATGTCCAACAGGTTGTCGACCACCAGCAAATTATACTGGCAGTGAATGCTCAATTTCCGGGCAGCATCCATGATGCTCACATCCTGTGTGAGAGCACTGTATCTGACTTGTTTAACAATGAGCCACAAGGTCAGTGCTGGATGCTTGGTGACAAAGGATATGGCCTCACCACCTGGCTGATGACCCCCCTGCATGACACCCACACCGAGGCCGAGAGGCGATACAACGAGAGCCACAGAGCAACTCGCAATATCATGGAGAAAGCCATTGAAGTGCTGAAGCACCGCTTTAGATGCCTGGACCACTCAGGAGGCGAGCTTCAATACCACCCTGAGCAGGCAGCTCAATTCTCGGTGATGTGCTCCATGCTACACAACTTGGCTATCAGGAGAGGTAAGAATTGCCTGATGAGTCTGACAGACCACCTCACCACAGAGAGGAAGAGGAGGACAAGGAGGCGGATGCTGACATTGGGCCAGACAATCAGGCTGACGCTGAAGCCATGCCCCCGCCCCCCTGTAGACCGCATGAAAGGGCGCATAGTGGCATGATAGCTGCAAGAGCCTTACGTCAGGAGCTCATCAATGATTGCTTTGCCTGAAAAAACATTAGTGTTATTTACAAGGCTGACACACTGCTGGGTGTGCAGGTCATACATCAATGGTGGGCATCACCTTGGTGACAGTTAAAGTTTAAGTTGATTGAAGTTAAGTGTCATTATACCCTTTGATGTTAAGGAATCACCAGCGTGTAACGGTGCAGCTATCTGAGCCAATGCGTAACAAGGTTTTGCTAAATAAAAAACATTTAAACCGAACATTTGTTTGAAATCATCAGTATTTCTGTAAAAACCAACCTTTCCCCCCCCCTCCCCCGGCTTCTCCTCCCCACCTCTACCCCTTTCCCTTCCCCTCCTGACTCCAAGCCACCTGGCCGAGGGACTCCTCAGGTGATGCTTCATTGGGAGGGGCAGGGGAAAATGGCAGAACCGCTGCTTGGACAGATATGGGAGAGGACGGTCCCAAAGTGGGAACGTGCTCCGAGCCAGAAGCAAGATGTTGCTGCTGGCTCCCATGTGTGGTTGGCAATGGGGGTGTGGCATCTTGAGGTGCAATGCCGTGCTCCGGGATCACTGGGAGCCCTCTGCCACCAGTGTTCCTGGCTACCAGCTCCAGAGCCTCCACCATCCCTTCCATGTTATATCTTATTTGTTGGACAAAAAACTCCGTGCCAACTATATCCTTGGTGCTTAGTAGGCTTTTTGCTGCTGGCGAATCTCCCTCGTGCCTCCCACAATAGCCAAACAAGCACACACCACAGCCACACACGCTTTCAGTGCCTCTGAGCTCTGTCTCTCTCTGTCTCCTCTTCTGCGCATATATGATGATCTTTGGCCTCCCGAATAGCGGGAATCGAGCGTTGCCATGCCGTTGCTAAGGACGGTGACACTTTACGGCAGAAGGTCAAAAAACTTAACGCTAACTCCCATTTCATATCGCTCGCCCATTTTCAAAAATGGAGGCTAGGTGCTTTGAGAATGGGCGAGAAGCTGGCGATCTGAAAACTCTTTTTTACGCCCACGCCGGAAAAAATGCCCATTTTTGGGCGATAAGCACACAAGTGGAAAATCTAACCGTATAGTTTCTTATGTGCCAATTGACATCTGAGATAAGTTCCTGAGATATGTTCCCGATGTTGGGGAAGTCCAGAACCAGGGGTCACAGTCTAAGGATAAGGGGTACCGTATATACTCGCGTATCCTGCGATCTCGCGTATCATGCGACCCCTAAATTTTCGTCCCCAAAACATGATTTGATCATATATCTCATGCATCATGCGAGTCACTTTTTTAAGATACCAGATGCCACTAGGCTAGGCTTTCAAACAAGTTTAACAAGTACCCAACACGTAACAAGTACCCTAACACATAACAACGATCGCATACAGACCTTAACAACCGAATCATGAAACATCGAGTGGATTCTGCTGTGAAAGCTGTTCGCGAATCGAACACCGATACAGCAATCGTTCCAGCTGGCTTGACTAGCATCGTTCAGCCACAGCCTCTACTGTGTTTGCGGGTAAAAGAAGCATGGGCTGAGATAGATGGAGCCTCTAATAATGCAGCAAACTTCAGAGGGAGTTGTGGGTGGCGATCTCTAGACCACAGCAAAGATACAGTACAAGTGACAATGGAGGCTGCAATCCAGCCCAGGAGATACCTGCCGAGATTCAGCGTGGATACGGTCTGCTTAACAGCCTAACAGCCTAATCTTGGCCAGCACTTCACACCCGCAAATTTTGTATCTCGCGTATCATGCGACCCCCCAAATTTAGGTTACAATTCAGGTCTTCAAAAGTCGCATGATACGCGAGTATATACGGTAAGTCATTTAGGACCGAGATGAGGAGAAACTTCTTCACTCAGAGAATTGTGAACCTGTGGAATTCTCTACCATAGAAAGTTGTTGAGGCCAGTTCGTTAGATATATTCAAAAGGGAGTTAGATGTGGCTCTTACGGCTAAAGGGATCAAGGGGTATGGAGAGAAAGCAGGAATGGGGTACTGAGGTTGCATGATCAGCCATGATCATATTGAACGGTGGTGCAGGCTCGAAGGGCCGAATGGCCTACTCCTGCATCTATTTTCTATGTTTCTATGTTTCTATAAAGAATGAAATCTGTGCACTTGTGGTAGTTTTCTCAGTCTCACCTCATTCCAATGTTCTAGGATACAGAGCTGCTGGACAGAGGTGGCCTGGGAACATCTTTCAGGGGTAAGATTTCCCTGACACCACATTGCAGAGATGTGTTCCACTGGCATTCAGAATGAAGTGTGATGCCCTTGGGCCTGCCCATTTATGATGTCACTTTTGACAGCAAGAAACCAGCACAAAACGTCAGCTCTGTCTGATAACCGGACAATATTTACCAATTCAGGATCGACTCTGGTTACGCCCCTCCCTATCTCTGTAACAGCTCCACAACCTCCACCCCCCCCCTGCCCCCCTCCCCCCTCCCCGAGATCTCTGTGCTCCTCTAATTCTGGCCTCTTGAGCATCCCTGATTTTAATTCGCTCCACCATTGGCGGCTGTGTCATCAGCTGCCTGGGCCCCAAGCTCTGCAATTCCATCCTTAAACCTCTCGTTCCTCCTTTAAGATGTCCTTTGGTCATCTGTCCTAATATCTCTTTATGTGGCTCTGTGACAAATTTTTTTGATAATCCTTCCTGCAAAGCACCTTAAGGACATATTAGTACATTAAAGGCGCTATATAAATACAAGTTGTTGTTGTTGTTATTGTTACAGTTTTAACTATTTCAGGACCAGACGCCTGGTACGGTATTAAACAATTCAGGACTGGACTCCAGGTATAGTATCAAATGTTTAAGGACTGGATTAAACTGATTACACGTATAGTATTAACCTATTCTGGATTTCAGGTATGGCACAGAATCATAGAATCATAGAATGGTTACAGCGGTTGAAACATATAAGTTGCTGAGGGGGCTTGGCAGGGTAGATGCAGAGAGGATGTTTTCCCTCGTGGGGGAATCTAGAACTAGGGAAAATAGTTTCAGAATAAGGGGTCGCCCATTTAAAACGGAGCTGAGGAGAAATTTCTTCTCTCAGCGGGTCGTGAATCTTTAGACTTCTCTACCCCAGAGAGCTGTGGAGGCTGGGTCATTGAATATACTTAAGGTGGAAAATAGACAGATTTTTGAGCGATAAGGGAGTCCAGGGTTATGGGGAGCGGACAGGTAAGCGGAGCCGAGGCCAAGATCAGATCAGTCACGATCCTATTGAATGGTGGAGCAGGCTTGAGGGGGTCAAATGGTCTATTCCTGCTCCTATTTCTAGATATAATATTAACCATTTCTACACTTGACTACAGTTCAAAACTACTTCATTGGCTGTAAAGCACTTTGGGATGTCCAGTGGTCGTGAAAGGCGCCACACCTGGAGTATTGTGTACAGTTTTGGTCTCCTAACTTGAGGAAGGACATTCTTGCTATTGAGGGAGTGCAGCGAAGATTCACCAGACTGATTCCCAGGATGGTGGGACTGGCCTATCAAGAAAGACTGGATCAACTGGGCTTGTATTCACTGGAGTTCAGAAGAATGAGAGGGGACCTCATAGAAACATTTAAAATTCTGACGGGTTCAGACAGGTTAGATGCAGGAAGAATGTTCCCAATGTTGGGGAAGTCCAGAACCAGGGGTCAAAGTCTAAGAATAAGGGGTAAGCCATTTAGGACCGAGAAGAGGAGAAACTTCTTCACCCAGAGAGTGGTGAACCTGTGGAATTCTCTACCACAGAAAGTAGTTGAGGCCAATTCACTAAATATATTCAAAAGGGAGTTAGATGAAGTCCTTCCTACGCGGGGGATCAAGGGGTATGGCGAGAAAGCAGGAAGGGGGTACTGAGGTGCATGGTCAGCCATGAACTCATTGAATGGCGGTGCAGGCTAGAAGGGCTGAATGACCTACTCCTGCACCTATTTTCTATGTTTCTATGTTTCTATAAAGGCAAGACTTTCTTTTTCACTGGGTTCTCACTGAGCTGTTGATTTTGCCCCAGCCCTCTCAGCTGTTCATTTTAATGTTATTTTTGGCACAAGGTGAGCAATGTTCCTGGAGAATGGAATTCTTCCTGTTTCCCAGCACAGCGTCTCAGGCACCCACCTTCAATAACCAGCACTCCCAGGTCAGGTCATGGTACGGCCAACGACAGAATGTCATCCGTGGCTCAGTGGGCAGCACACTCGCCTCTGAGTCAGAAGGTTATGGTCCCACTCCAGGGGCTTGAGCACAGAAATCTAGGCTGACACTCCAGTGCAGTGCTGAGGGAGCGCTGCACTGTCGGAGGTACTGCCTTCGGATGAGACGTTAAACCGAGGCCCCGTCTGCTCTCTCAGGTGGATGTAAACGATCCCATGGCAATGTTTTGTGGAAGAGCAGGGGAGTTATCCCCGGTGTCCTGGCTAATATTAATCCCTCAACTAGAATCATTAAATCAGATTATTTGGTCATTCTCACATTGCTGTTATGGGACCTTGCTGTGCGCAAATTGGCTGACATGTTTCCTACATTACAACAGTGACTGCGCTCCAAGAGTACTTGGCTGTGAGCCATTAGGGGACATCTTGAGGTCATGAAAGGCGCTATATAAATGCAAGTTCTTGCTTACTCTTTCTGAAAGTTTCTTCTACTCTGTCCCAATGATTGAACACGAAAACAAGGAAGTTATGCAAAACCTTTACAAATCTCTGGTTTGGCCTCACCTGGTATCATTGTGTAGAATTCTGAGGAACCAAACATTTGGAAGGATGTCAACGCCTTGGAGAAGGTGCAGTAGAATTACCAGGATGGTTCCAGGGATGAGGGACTTCAGTTCTGTGGCAAGACTAGAGAAGCTGGGGTTGTTCTCCTCAAAGCGGAGAAGGTTACGGAAAAGGAAAAGAGTGACTAAAGTAAATGTTGGTCCCTTAGAAGATGAGAAGGGGGATTTAATAATGGGAAATGTGGAAATGGCTGAGACCTTAAACAATTATTTTGCTTCGGTCTTCACAGTGGAAGACACAAAAACCATGCCAAAATTTACTGGTCACGGGAATGTGGGAAGGGAGGACCTTGAGACAATCACAATCACTAGGGGGGTAGTGCTGGACAGGCTAACGGGACTCAAGGTAGACAAGTCCCCTGGTCCTGATGAAATGCATCCCAGGGTATTAAAAGAGATGGCAGAAGTTATAGCAGATGTATTGGTTATAATCTACCAAAATTCTCTGGACTCTGGGGTGGTACCAGCGGATTGGAAAGCAGCTAATGTAACGCCTCTGTTTAAAAAAGGGGGCAGACAAAAGGCAGGTAACTATAGGTCGGTTAGTTTAACATCTGTAGTGGGGAAAATGCTTGAAGCTATCATTAAGGAAGAAATAGCGGGACATCTAGATAGGAATAGTGCAATCAAGCAGACGCAACATGGTTTCATGAAGGGGAAATCATGTTTAACTAATTTACTGGAATTCTTTGAAGATATAACGAGCATGGTGGATAGAGGTGTACCGATGGATGTGGTGTATTTAGATTTCCAAAAGGCATTCGATAAGGTGCCACACAAAAGGTTACTGCAGAAGTACGTGGAGTCAGTGGAAATGTATTAGCATGGATAGAGAATTGGCTGGCTAACAGAAAGCAGAGAGTCGGGATAAATGGGTCCTTTTCAGGTTGGAAATCGGTGGTTAGTGGTGTGGCACAGGGATCGGTGCTGGGACCACAACTGTTTACAATACACATAGATGACCTGGAGGAGGGGACAGAGTGTAGTGTAACAAAATTTGCAGATGACACAAAGATTAGTGGGAAAGCGGGTTGTGTAGAGGACACAGAGAGGCTGCAAAGAGATTTAGATAGGTTAAGCGAATGGGCTAAGGTTTGGCAGATGGAATACAATGTAGGAAAATGTGAGGTCATCCACCTTTGAAAAAAAAACAGTAAAAGGGAATATTATTTGAATGGGGAGAAATTACAACATGCTGCGGTGCAGAGGGACCTGGGGGTCCTTGTGCATGAATCCCAAAAAGTTAGTTTGCAGGTGCAGCAGGTAATCAGGAAGGCAAATGGAATGTTAGCCTTCATTGCGAGAGGGATGGAGTACAAAAGCAGGGAGGTCCTGCTGCAACTGTACAGGGTATTGGTGAGGCTGCACCTGGAGTACTGCGTGCAGTTTTGGTCACCTTACTTAAGGAAGGATATATTAGCTTTGGAGGGGGTACAGAGACGATTCACTAGGCTGATTCCGGAGATGAGGGGGTTACCTTATGATGATAGATTGAGTAGACTGGGTCTTTACTCGTTGGAGTTCAGAAGGATGAGGGGTGATCTTATAGAAACATTTAAAATAATGAAAGGGATAGACAAGATAGAGGCAGAGAGGTTGTTTCCACTGGTCGAGGAGACTAGAACTAGGGGGCACAGCCTCAAAATACGGGGGAGCCAATTTAGAACCGAGTTGCGAAGGAATTTCTTCTCCCAGAGGGTTGTGAATCTGTGGAATGTATTCAAATCACAGATAGATAAATTTTTAACCAATAAGGGAATTAAGGGGTATGGGGAGCGGGCGGGTAAGTGGAGCTGAGTCCACGGCCAGATCAGCCATGATCTTGTTGAATGGCGGAGCAGGCTCGAGGGGCTAGATGGCCTACTCCTGTTCCTAATTCTTATGTTCTTATGTTATGTTCTTTATCTAAAAGCGGTGTTCAAAATTATGAGGGGTTTTGATAGAGCAACTAGGAAGAAACTGTTTCCTCTGTTAAATGGGTCGGTAACCAAAGGTTATAGATTTAAATAATTACCAAAAGAACTAGAGGGTAAACGAGGAGAAATGTCTTCACATAGTAGGTTGTTGAGATCTGGAACGCACTACCTGAAATCAAATTTCCATATGACATTTCAACAGGCGCTTAAACATGTACTTGAAGAAGACTCATTTGCCGGGTTATGGGGAAAAGGCTGGTGGACTGCTCTTTCAAAGAGCCAGCACGACATGATGGGCCGAATGTGCCGTAAGTTTCTATGATTCGGTGATTTGCCTTTGCCCCGACACCAGAAGTTCACTGTCTCTCCTGGACCAACATGGTCCCCTACCTCACAGCACCGTCACTACATGAACTGCAACGGTTCGAGAAGAAGGCCCATCACCACCTTCGCAAGACCAATGAAGGTTCGGCAAAAAGTGCCGGCCTTGTCGGTGATGCCCCATAGACAGAAAAGAAAGAAAAAAAAGACTTGCATTTATATAGTGCCTTTCACGACCACCGTCTCAAAGCGCTTTACAACCAACGAAGTACTTTTCGAGTGTAGTCACATGTTGCAATGTGGGAAACGTGACAGCCAATCTGCGCACAGCAAGCTCCCACTAACAGCAATGTGATAATGACCAGATAACCTGTTTTTTTATCATGTTGATTGAAGGATAAATATTGGCCCAGGACACCGGAGATAACTCCCCTGCTCTTCTACAAAACAGTGCCATGGGATATTTTACAGTCGCCTGAGAGAGCAGGCGTGGCCTTGGTTTAACGTCTCATCCAAAAGACAGCACCTCAAACAGTGCAGCCCTCCCTCAGCACTGCACAGGGAGTGTCAGCATCAATTTAAGGGGCTGAAGTCCCTTTGTGGGACTTGAACCCACAACTTTCTGATTCAGAGGTGGGTGTGCTGCCCACTGAGCCACAGCTGGCACATCCCAAGTATACATCATAGAAAAAACACCCTTGGCCTGGTAGAGTGAAAGTATAAGTCCAACAACAACTTACATTCATATAGCGCCTTTAACACAGTGAAACGTCCCAAAGCGTCTCAGAGGAGCGATTGTCAGACAAGATTTAACAGCGGGCCACATGAGGAGATATTAGGACAGGCGACCAAAACTTAGCCAAAGAGGTAGGTTTTAAGGAGCATCTTAAAGGAGGAGAGAGAGGTAGAGATGCGGAGAGGTTTTGGGAGGGAATTCCAGAGCTTGGTACCTAGGCAGCTGAAGGCACGGGCGTCAATCATGGAGCGATGAAAATTGGAGATGCGCAAGTCATAGGAACATTGGAACATAGGAACAGGAGGAGGCCATTCAGCCCCTCGAGCCTGTTCCACCATTCAATGGGATTATGGCTGATCCGTGACCTATCTCCATATATCCGCCTTTGGCCCATATCCCTTAATACCTTTGGTTAACAACAAACTCAGATTTTAAATTAACGATTGATCTAGCATCAATTGCCCTATGTGGAAGAGAGTTCCAAACTTCTATCACCCTTTGTTTGTAGAAGTGTTTCTTAATTTCATTCCTGAAAGGTTTGCCTCTAATCTATAGACTTTGCCCCTAGTTCTAGACTCCCCAACCAGAGTAAATAGCTTCCCTCTGATACCCTATCTGTTTCCCTTTATATCTTGAAAACTTTGATCAAATCACCCTTAACTTTCTAAATTCTAGGGAACACAACCATAATTTGTGTAATCTCTCCGCGTAATTTAACCCTTGCAGTCCAGGTATCATTCTGGTAAACCTACGCTGCACTCCCTCCAAGACCAATATATCCTTCTTAAAGTGTGATGCCCAGAACTGCTCACAGTGCTCCAGGTGTGGTCAAACCGGGGTTTTATACAGCTGCAGCATAGCTTCTGCTCATTTAGACACTTTACAGTCTTCTGGACTCAACATCGAGTTCAAAAATTTCAGAGCGTAACCGCTGTCAATCTTTGTCTCCCTTCCGCCCCCTCCCCCTCCCACCTCCCCACTCCCACCCCCCCCTCAGGGCCTGTTTCTTTCTTTCTTTTTCTCTCCTTGTCTCTAATGGCAGTTGGTCATTATCCCACCATTCACACCCTATCTGGACTAATGTTTTTCTAACTCCTGGCATTCCCATTTGAATTTGGGCCATCATCCCTTTTGTCTCTCTAATTTCTCCTTCCCTTTTGTTCTTTGCTCCCCTCCTCCTTTCAGTGCTTGTTAAGAACCTGTTCTGTCCGAACACTCTCCCGTTCTGACGAAGGGTCATCGACCCGAAACGTTAACTCTGCTTCCTCTCCACAGATGCACCTGATCCGCTGAGATTTCCAGCATTTTCTGTTTTGACTCGAGCTTCTGCCCCCTTTTTCTCGAGTCCCCTAGATACAAAGGCCAGCATTCCATTAGCCTTTGATAATTTTCTGTACCTATTCATTTTAATGATCGATGTACCTGGACCCCCAAGCTTCTTTGAACCTCCACTGTTTTCAGCTTTACCATTTAGAAAGTACCCTGTTCTATCCCTTTTCGGTCCAAAGTGGATGACCTCACAGTTGCCTACATTGAAATCCATTTGCCACAGCTTTGCCCAGTCACTTAATCTATCGATATCCTTCTTTAATTTTATGCTTCCGTCTACACTGCCTGCAATCTTTGTGCTGCCTATCTTTGTGTCATCAGCAAATTTTGATATGTGTTGTCTAAATTGTTAATAAATACCGTGAATAAACTCAGTGTCAGATTAGAGGCAGTTCAAAGTTAGATGGGAACATCATTTTATCTCCTATCCCACAAAACAGCCCCAGCATCGAAGCACTGACCACACTTGACCAGCTCCGCTGGGCGGGCCACATTGTCCGCATGCCTGACACGAGACTCCCAAAGCAAGCGCTCTACTCGGAACTCCTACACGGCAAGCGAGCCCCAGGCGGGCAGAGGAAACGTTTCAAGGACACCCTCAAAGCATCCTTGATAAAGTGCAATATCCCCACTGATACCTGGGAGTCCCTGGCCCAAGATCGCCCTAAGTGGAGGAAGTGCATCCGGGAGGGCGCTGAGCACCTCGAGTCTCGTCGCCGAGAGCATGCAGAAACCAAGCGCAGGCAGCGGAAGGAGCGTGCGGCAAACCAGACTCCCCACCCACCCTTTCCTTCAACCACTGTCTGTCCCACCTGTGACAGAGACTGTAATTCCCGTATTGGACTGTTCAGCCACCTGAGAACTCACTTTTAAAGTGGAAGCAAGTCTTCCTCGATTTCAACGGACTGACGATGATGATGATGAATCCACAGACCAATTATCTCACTCAGTATCGCACATATCACATATTACAGATTATCTTCTCATAATTCCTCCCCCCCACCCTCAGATAAGTTGTTACTCACTTGGTGAATACACTGCCCAGTACGTTACTGAACTGTACAGACCCAGGAAAATCTCAGGCTTAATCCCCAGTACTTTTAAAAAATTCATTCATGATGGAGTAGGCACAGAGAGAGTGTTTGATTCAGTGATGTTGGTTGAGGGATAAATATTGGGCAGGACACCGGGGAGAACTCCCCTGCTCCTTTTCAAAATAGTGCCATGGGATCTTTTACGAGCACCTGAGAGAGCAGACGGGGCCTCGGTGTGACGTCTCATCTGAAAGACGACACCTCCGACATTACAGCGCTCCCTCAGCGCTGCACTGGAAATGTCAGCCTAGATTTTTGTGGTCAAGTCTCTGGAGTGGGATTTGAATCCACAACCTTCTGACTCAGATTATTTGGTCATTATCACATTGCTGTTAGTGGGAGCTTGCTGTGCGCAAGTTGGCTGTCACGTTTCCCACTGCTACTCACTGAGACACAGCTGACACTCAAATAGCCAACGATGCCGACTATCACAGGTGAAACAGGGTGGGTGGTCAGCTTTTGTTGTGACACTCAGGAGAGAAAACGGGGCAAAACCGGGTGGGAAAAATGAGATAAAATGGCAGACAATTGGTGCATTTATTTTTTCCGTCTGCGCCCGTGTTTCTTGCTCTGTCCCTGTCTGTGTGGTTTCTTGTGTCTTAACAGTACAGCGTGTTCTCCCCATCTCCAGCCTCCATTAATACATGACGAGGAAGTCTCAAACCGCGTCAATGATTTACAGAAAACAATATATCCAAACAGCCTTGTCACTGTGCCGCTCTGCGCTGTGTCAAACAGGTAGCAATTTGTGAAAAAACTCAATCTTCTCGGACTTTGTGGGTCTTTACAGAGCGATTACCCGGTGACTCATTAATCTTTTATACGGTGCTTGTTCAAAATGAAATTAATCTCGCAATTGTGTTTGAATGACTCTGGTGGGGGAGGGGGCGGAGTGTTCAGGAGGTGTGAGGGCGCTTGATACACCTGTCACCCTGCATGTGAAAGGAGGAGTTGGGGCAGGCTTATCCTTTAACAGAGATAGGTAACAGAACAGGAGGGAAATATGGCAGGAAGAGTCTGTAACTCATTCACCTTTAAAATTTCAGGCATCGGTCGACAGTGTCAATCGTGGTTCAGCACGCAGCACTCTCACCTTTCTGAAGCAGAGGTCGTGGGTTCAAGTCCCCACTCCTGATTTGAACACTGTAATATATTGTCTTCATGGGTTCTTTGCTTAAGAATTCATAGCAACACGTTGCAATTAAGAACCAAGGTTTAACAATCACACTACACATTACCAGTTCATCCACCAAGCTCACAACCACCTGCCTCATCGTGGATACCCTGAACCCAACTGGCCGGGGTTTTATTGAGTCTTGTGAACATCATGTGACCGGCTAAGCCACTCACAACTCAACAGCTCTACAACTATTTTAGTGAAAACTATAAATCAAGTCCCCCCCATTAAAAGGGCACGAGAATAAACAAATTAAACAAATTAAACTTTTGACGTAACTTAAATCAAATTAAAATTTTGTTTGCCGAGGGTGATAATGCACTCTGACGCCCACCTCTCGTGGAAGGCCGCGAGCGTACTGGTGGACATCGCGTGCTCCATCTCCAAGGACACCCTGGCACGAATGTAACCGCGGAAGAGAGGCAGGCAGTCGGGCTGAATGACCCCCCCTCGACCATCCACTGCCTGGACTGGTTAATGGCCACCTTGACCAGGCCCAGGAGCAGTCCTACGAGGAGGCCTTCCGACCTGCCCGCTCCCCTCCGCACCCGGTGGTGCCCAAAGATCAGGAGCGTGGGACTGAAGTGTAACCAGAATTTGAGGAGCAGCCCCTTCAAATATTGCAACAGGGGCTGCAATTTACATAGACATGGAACACGGACTCCTCCAGACTGCAGAAATTACAGGCAGCCTGGGAGTCCGTGAACCTATTTAGAAACCTATTGCATGGGACTGCTCTGTGCAACACCCTCCAGGTCAAGTCCCCAATAAATAGAGGGAGGACTGCCGCGTAGAGTGCCCTCCATCGGGGACCCCCGCCTCCTCCGGACGGCAAGATGGTGCGCCATGGCGTGTCCAGACGGCAGGCGAGAATGGCAAGGTGGAGCGTGTGCAGGAGCAGCCCGTACAGGAAGCCCCTCCGCGCAGAACTGAAAGGAACGGAGGGGTTTTCCCAGAGGAGGCTCAAGTTATGAGGCTCCGGTTCCCAAAGGAGGTTTCGGGGCTTGGTGCCGATGAGGAATTCCGTTGGGACAGGGGGGCAGTTCGGACGGGATTGCCCCACGTGCTTGAGCCTCCTCGACACACCTAACGGAGTCAGGGCCCAGTGCTGTTTTTAGGGACTCGATGGCATTGGCCACGCGCCGGACATCGGCCCAGGATAGGCGCCGTGCCAGCCGCTCAGGCGCCATGCAGCCCGCTCCTCCGCCATCCAGTAGGTCCCTGACCTTGGTCATCTTGCCAAACACAGCCCTCTCGTTCACCTGCCAACTAAAACCGCGGTTGTGGAGGTGCAGGTTCCTGAGCAACTGCTCCCATAGGATAGCCACCACTCCATACTGTGGTCAACAGCTCTACAAACCTGTGAGCAGTCAGTGCTTCGATGCTAAGGATGTTGGCCTGGTCTAGGACACTAACATTGGTGCGTCTGTCCTCCCAGGGGATTTGTAGAATCTTGCGGAGACAATGTTGGTTGTATTTCTCCAGCAATTTGAGGTGTCTACTGTATATGGTCCATTTCTCTAAGCCATACAAGAGGCACTGACCACACTCGATCAGCTCCGTTGCAAGGGCCACATTGTTCGCATGCCTGACACAAGACTCCCAAAGCAAGAGCTCTACTCGTAACTCCTACATGACAAACGAGCCCCAGGGTGGGCAGAGGAAACATTTCAAGTACACCCTCAAAGCCTCCTTGATAAAATGCAACATCCCCACCGACACCTGAGAGTCCCTGGCCAAATACCACCCTAAGTGGAGGAAGTGCATCCGGGAGGGCACTGAGCACCTCGAGTCTCGTCGCCGAGAGCATGCAGAAATCAAGCGCAGGCAGCGGAAGGAGCGTGAGGAAAACCAGTCCCACCCTCTCTTTCCTTCAACCACTGTCTGTCCCACCTGTGACAGAGACTGTAATTCCTGTATTGGACTGTTCAGTCACCTAAGAACTCACTTTTAGAGTGGAAGCAAGTCTTCCTCGATTTCGAGGGACTGCCTATGATGATACTATGAGCATACTCACAGCTGCATACATTACAAACACAAAAACTGATGCTCAAGGTCAAGAAACTCGCTCAGTGCTGCATCGTTGGAGGTGCTGCCATTTGGATGAGACGTTAAAACAAGAACTCTCTCAGGTGGATGTAAAAGATCCCATGGGCACTGTTTTAAAGAAGAGCAGGGGAATTCTCCGCCGGCGTGCTGGTCAATATTTATCTAGGAAAAAAAAATCCAGATGATTTGGTCATTATCACATTGCTGTTTGTGGGAGCTTGCTGTGCGCACAAATTGGCTCCGCGTTTCCTACATTACAATAGTGACTGCACTCCAAAAAGTACTTCTCTGACTGTAAAGTGCTTTGAGACATCCTGAGGTTGTGAAAGGTGCTATATAAATGCAAGTTCTTTCTTACATCTTGTGGCAACAGCAGGAAGCCTTGCTGAAGGTCCTCTAGCAGAGAAAGCTCCCAGTAATGGACACTCCTGCCATCGTCATGGCAATTACCTCTTCCTGGATATAACCCTGGTTCAAGGAGAGCTTTTAAATGATGGAGAACATTTTCACGGTGCTTCCCCCAACCTCCATTGAATGGCGCTTCTTCACCCTCACTGACAGTGGTGCTGTAGAGCTGAATCTTCACAGGTCGGGCTGCCATTAATACTAACGTAGTCTGGCAGGCACTAGGGCCCCGTAGACACCATTTCCATCAAGCAGGAAATGGAAGCCAAGGGCAGGCCAAGGTGAAAGAGCATCTGAAGAACCAATAGTTGGAATAGAACAGAGAAAGGGAGAGAAAGAGGCAGAGAAAAAGGAGAACAGAATTAAAGGAAGAAACTATTTAAAATAAACAGAGAGAAGAAAACACGCATACTCTGCTAAACTCCACATTGTAGCAGACATAAAGAGGCCGGATATCTTTCATATGAATTCTCGGGATCAAACAAGGGATGGAATTAGACTGGGTGGGATATTAATGGTAGGAGGAGAGTGGGATTAGACTGGGTGGGATATTAAATGGTGAGAGGAGAGAGGGATTAGACTGGGTGGGATATTAATGGTGAGTGGAGAGTGGGATTTGGCTGGGTGGGATATTAAATGGTGAGTGGAGAGTGGGATTAGACTGGGTGGGATATTAAATGGTGAGTAGAGAGTGGAATTAGGCTGGGTGGGATATTAATGGTGAGTGGAGAGTGGGATTAGACTGGGTGGGATATTAAATGGTGAGTAGAGAGTGGGATTAGGCTGGGTGGGATATTAATGGTAGGAGGAGAGACGGATTCGCCTGGGTGGGATATTAATGGTGAGTGGAGAGTGGGATTTGGCTGGGTGGGATATTAATGGTAGGAGGAGAGAGGGATTAGACTAGGTGGGATATTAAATGGTGAGTGGAGAGAGGGATTAGACTGGGTGGGATATTAATGGTAGGAGGAGAGAGGGATTAGACTGGGTGGGATATTAATGGTGAGTGGAGAGTGGGATTAGACTGGGTGGGATATTAAATGGTGAGTAGAGAGTGAGGTTAGGCTGGGTGGGTTATTAATGGTAGGAGAAGAGAGGGATTAGACTGGGTGGGATATTAATGGTGAGTGGAGAGTGGGATTAGACTGGGTGGGATATTAAATGGTGAGTAGAGAGTGGGATTAGGCTGGGTGGGATATTAATGGTAGGAGGAGAGAGGGATTCGACTGGGTGGGATATTAATGGTGATTGGAGAGTGGGATTAGGCTGGGTGGGATATTAAATGGTAGGAGGTGAGTGGGATTAGACTGGGTGGGATATTAAAAGTCAGGAGTTGAGTGGGATTGGGCGGGAAGCCTTGAAATGACAGCATAGAGTTGAAAAGCCTCTTTCTATGCCAGAATGTTCTATGATTCTAGGGCGTGTGCAGTTGCTGAATACATTTTTTTCCTAAATTGTACCAATGAAGTGGAATTAATTTACATATATTCAAAATCAGACAGTTACCTGTGTGTGTTCAGGCTGACCTTTTGAGGTAATGTTGACAGAATAAATTACTGCAATTCAGTTTAAAAAGCATTTTTAAAACGGAACAATCAGGAATAAACAGCAATACAGACAATCTGTCATGAGCCGTGTAGAGAAATCCCAAAAAAATGAATGCTCTGATGTTAGAATTAAGTCTGAATACTCTGGCCACCAAGTCTAACTTGCCAAGGATCTTAAAGCTGCAGAATTCCTCGCCTCCCTAAGTCCCTCCCTTTCCTCCTGTGTTCCAAAGGCTTTTAAAATCCCCTGGGGCTTAATTGTCGGATTTTTGGATTTGCTGTTTTGGGGGGATAATGGCGGCGGGGTGGGAAAGTTAGTGCCCGGGAACAGTTTGTGCCTCAGTCGGTAAGTTTGGGGGCATCTGGGCCCTGAGTCAGGGCATGCGGCTCTAAGGGAGGCGTTGTACACCTCTCGTGGGGCGTTAGCATGGGAAACTCCCGAGCTAAAGGGCCAGGCTGGGAGTGGCCTGAGAGATGCCTGGGGTGGGGGAGGCTGGGGGGTCGGGGGGGGGGGAAAACCTTAAAAAAAGACACAAAATCATTCCCAAAACATTGCCCACGCCAGCACAACACAAATCGCACAAAAATTAAAAACACTCGCACTTACTTTTGTCGTACTTTACCCTTCCAATCTGCCGCTGGGATCGCTGGAGCGCTCTGATTTCCCGGGCGGTCACTGCGGTGGGGCGGGGGGGGGGGGGGGGGCGCTGCGGGGCGGACGGGTCGGGCAAGACTCAAAACCCGCACCGGTGTCGCAACCAGGGGGCGTCGCACACCCGGCGCAGCTCTTCCCGGCGGTCCTGCTCCGCACCGCCGCAAAACCCGACCCGAGGATCGCGACGGGACGCTCCGCACCGCCGCAAAACCCGACCCGGGGATCGCGACGGGACGCTCCGCACCGCCGCAAAACCCGACCCGAGGATCGCGACGGGACGCTCCGCACCGCCGCAAAACCCGACCCGAGGATCGCGACGGGACGCTCCGCACCGCCGCAAAACCCGACCCGGGGATCGCGACGGGACGCTCCGCACCGCCGCAAAACCCGACCCGGGGATCGCGACGGGACGCTCCGCACCGCCGCAAAACCCGACCCGGGGATCGCGACGGGACGCTCCGCACCGCCGCAAAACCCGACCCGAGGATCGCGACGGGACGCTCCGCACCGCCGCAAAACCCGACCCGGGGATCGCGACGGGACGCTCCGCACCGCCGCAAAACCCGACCCGAGGATCGCGACGGGACGCTCCGCACCGCCGCAAAACCTGACCCGAGGGTCGCGACGGGACGCTCCGCACCGCCGCAAAACCCGACCCGGGGATCGCGACGGGACGCTCCGCACCGCTGCCTTTCACACCGCTCCGGGGCGAAACCCCGAGCGCAAAGGGCTGGAAAATCCAGCCCCTCTCGCCTCCGACTCAGAAGGTTGTGGGTTCGAGTCCCACTCTAGAGACTTTGAGTACAAAATCCCGGCTGGCACTCCCAGCGCAGTGTTGATGAGGCTTCAACATAATATCCAGTCGCGTGACATTACACGGTGTTTCCCTACTTTACAACAGTGACTACACTTCAAAACCTTTCCATTTGCTCCTTACCTAAGGAAGGATATCCTTGCCTTCAATGGAGTGCAACGAAGGTTCACCAGACTGATTCCTGGGATGGGGGGGATTGTCCTATGAGGAGAGATTGAGTAGACTGGGCCTGTATTCCTTCGAGTTTAGAAGAATGAGAGGTGATCTGATTGAAACACTTAAAATTCATAAGGAGCTTGACAGGGTAGATGCAGGGAGGATGTTTCCCCTGTCTGGAGAGTCTCGAACTAGAGGTCACAATATCAAGGTAAGGGGGTCGGCCATTTAGGATTGAGATGAGGAAATATTTCTTCACTCAGAGGGTGGTGAATGTTTGGAATTCTCTACCCCAGAAGCTCAGTCATTGAGCATATTCACAACAGAGATCGATAGATTTTTGGGCACGAAGGGAATCAAGGGATATGGGGATAGTGAGGGAAGAACATAAGAAATAGGAGCAGGAATCGGCCATTTGGCACCTAGCGCCTGCCCCGCCATTTAATAAGATCATGGCTGAAGGTGGAGTAGAAGATCAGCCATAATCTTATTGAATGGCGGAGCAGGCTCAAAGGGTCGAATGGCCGACTCCTGCTCCTATTTCTTATGTTCTTAAAGCTCTTTGTGATGTCCTGAGGTTGTTAAAGGCATCATGTAAATGTTTTTTTAACCTTATTTCCTTCCCACATTTTTCCAACCTTGCTCCTTCACCCTGAGCCCTCAAACGCATGAATTGTCCTTGCAGTGTGTGCTTTGGAAAGGAAATGATGCCTCCTTGTGTCCACAGCTGGGAAAGACTAATAACACAGGACATGAAGAGAAATCCTGGTCTAACTTACACAACAACAATTTATATTTATATAGTGCCTTTAACATAGCAAAACATCCTAAGGCGCTTCACAGGAGCGAATATCAAACAAAATTTGACACCGAACCACTTTATTGCAAGGGGCTAGAGTATAAAAACAGAGAAGTCCTGCTAAAACTGTACAGGGTCATCATCATAGGCAGTCCTTCGAAGCAAGGATGACTTGCTTCCACACCAAAAAGGGATGAGTTCACAGGTGTTTCAATGAAGGACCTAACATTCCAGGTCCGATCTACATCCTGAAGGGTGGAAGATGCCTGTGCGTGGATTTTTTTAACGTGGGGTGACCGTTGCACACCAGCCACCACACGGGCTCGACAGAGCTGGGTCTTGGTCCAGTGGCAAGGGTTGACCAAGACGACTGGAGACCTGCTCTGCTGCACAGACCGAGCGCGCACATATCGCAGTGTGGGCTGGACCCTCGCCTCTTCTGGGCCCCAGATTCACTCCTCTCCTGGGCCCCCGGTCACTTCCCTCTACAAACTCTTGCCACTCCTTCGCCCCTGCTGCTGTGTCTGCCCGCTCAGCGACCTGGCTTCGCAGCCGTCGCCCTCCTGCAGCAACACGCGCTGCTCCCTGCAGTGGTATACCGCCGCACGCTGCTCCCTCCGATGGCCCCGGCCTGCTGATGGTCTTACAGGCCGGGACCGCGCCGATTTCCGTGGCTGGGCTGCCGCACACTGCTCCCTCCGATGGCCCCGGCCTGCTGATGGTCTTGGTCCTAGCTTGTATGCAAAGAGCAGATATCTCAATACCTCAGTCTAGTCATCCTGAATATTGAACAGTGACACCTTAGGGGCAGACAGGTTTTAAAGGCCATTTTTATCTTACCGAAAATAAAAGCATGTAGGGATATCCGATAACTTGAATGAAATTCCTTTCAGCATTATTAACATCCCTCACAAAAACAGGCAATCGCATGCCATTTGCTCCTAAACCTTTGATGTTTGCCAACGTACAACAAAACAGTTGGTACTTTGTTTCCCTCTTTCACACCTCAATCACAGCTGCTTTTAAAATAAACTGGTCAATCCTCCTGAAATCTTACTCCCAAAATCACAATAAAATTATCCCCATTCTGTGGAGAACTTTAGGAGAGAGTTAAAAAAAAATAAAGTGGACTGTGATAGAAATTGGAGTCGACGGCTGAGAGTCCAAGGGTGATGCAGAGGGAAATGACGATCCATTAAGTCGACTGCATTGATTTTGTAAATCACGGCTAAAAAAAAGCATTACAGAATTGAGTCCCAAGTGCCAGCCTCCGAAAGCAAACAGGCCAGATTACATCTCCATCAGCGGGGAGAAGCGTGGCTTACTGCCAGTGATTACTCAAAATAAATTACAACTGGGGAGAGGGTTGTAATATAATATGGCTGAATAAGGGTAACATCAGCCCATTATGGATGCCTGTGTGAGTGGGCCAAGAACTACTGGTGAAATTGTTGCATAGACTGAATTATTATAGTCTCCCTTTTGGGGAGAAGGGGAAAATGATGAGGAATAAAGGGGATGATTTAGTGTATGTATTGGTCTAGATATTGCTCATAACGGGACAGCACTTGGTCACCAAATCACTCCCTCATAATTTCAATTGTATTAAATTTAAAAAATATTTAATCACTGGACAGTTGAACTGTAAAACATTATACAGGGTACTGGTGAGGCGACACCTGGAGTACTGCGTACAGTTTTGGTCTCCGTATTTAAGGAAGTATTATCATCATCATCATCATCATAGGCAGTCCCTCGGAATTGAGGAAGACTTGCTTCCATTCTTAGAATGAGTCCTTAGGTGGCTGAACAGTCCAATACAAGAACCACAGTCCCTGTCACAGGTGGGACAGATAGGGTAAGGGTGGGTGGGACAGGTTTGCACGCTCTTTCTGCTGCCTGCGCTTGATTTCTGCATGCTCTCGGCGACGAGACTCGAGGTGCCCTCCCGGATGCACTTCCTCCACTTAGGGCGGTCTTTGGCCAGGGATTCCCAGGTGTCAGTGGGGATGTTGCACTTTATCAGGGAGGCTTTGAGGATGTCCTTATAACATTTCCCATTTCAAACTTTGGCTCGTTTGCCATGAAGGAGTTCCGAGTAGAGCACTTGCTTTTGGAGTCTCGTGTCCGGCATGCGGACAATGTGGCCTGCCCAGCGGAGCTGATCAAGTGTGGTCAGTGCTTCAATGCTGGGGATGTTGACCTAGCCGAGGACACTAATGTTGGTGCGTCTGTCCTCCCAGGGGATTTGTAGGATCTTGCGGAGGCATCTTTGGTGGTATTTCTCAAGCGACTTGAGGTGTCTACTGTACATGGTCCACGTATCTGAGCCATACAGGAAGGTGGGTATTACTACAGCCCTGTAGACCATGAGCTTGGTGGCAGATTTGAGGGCCTGGCCTTCAAACATTCTGTTCCTCAGGTGGCCGAAGGCTGCGCTGGCGCACTGGAGGCGGTGTTGAATCTCCTCATCAATGTCTGCTTTTGTTCATAAAAGGCTCCCGAGGTATGGGAAATGGTCCACGTTGTCCAAGGCCATGCCGTGGATTTTGATGATTGGGGGCAGTGCTGTGCGGCAAGGACAGGCTGGTGGAGGACCTTTGTCTTACAGATGTTTAGCGTAAAGCCCATGCTTTCTTATGCCTCAGTAAATCCGTCGAATATGTCCTGGAGTTCAGACTCAGAATGTGCGCAGACGCAGGTGTCGTCTACATACTATAGCTCAACAACAGAGGTTGGAGTCGTGTTGGACCTGGCCTGGAGGCGGCGAAGGTTAAACAGCTTCCCACTGGTTCTGTAGTTTAGTTCCACTCCAGCGGGGAGCTTGTTGACTGTGAGGTGGAGCATGGCAGCGAGGAAGATTGAGAAGAGGGTTGGGGCGATGATGCAGCCCTGTTTGACCACGGTCCGTATGTGGATTGGGTCTGTAATGGATCCGTCGATAAGGATCACGGCCTGCGTGTCGTCATGGAACAGGCGGAGGATGTTGACGAACTTTTGGTGGCATCCGAATTGGAGGAGGACGCTCCATAGACCCTCGCGGTTGACAGTGTCAAAGGCCTTTGTAAGGTCGAAGAAGGCCATGTATAAGGGCTGGAGCTGCTCCCTGCATTTTTCCTGCAGCTGTCGCGCTGCAAAGATCATGTCCGTTGTGCCCCGTAGGGGACGAATACCGCACTGTGACTCCGGGAGGAGCTCCTCGGCCACGGGGAGAAGACGGTTGAGGAGGACTCTAGCGACGACTTTCCCAGTGGCTGATAGTGGGGAGATTCCCCTGTAATTGCCGCAGTCGGACTTGTCCCCTTTTTTTAAAGATAGTCACAATCACTGCATCTCTGAGATCTCCCGGCATGCGATCCTCCCTCCAGATAAGAGAGATGAGGTCATGTATTCGCGCCAACAGCGCCTCTCCGCCATATTTTAGTGCCTCAGCAGGGATTCCATCCACTCCCGTAGCCATGATGTTTTTGAGCTGTCTTATGGCTTTTCCTACCTCATACGGCATTGGGGTCTCACTGAGGTGGTGGCAGGTAGCAAGCTGCGGGATGGAGTCGAGAACACTCAAGTCAAAGGCAGAGTCTCGATTGAGGAGATCTTCGAAGTGCTCCTTCCAGCGGGCCCTGACTGCCTCGGTGGCTTGATGAATGATTCCCCGTTCTTGGCCAGCAGTGGGGTGGGACCTTGGGAGTTTGGACCGCAGGTGGCCTTGACTACGATGAAGAATCCTCGCACATCATGGCTGTCAGCCAGTTGTTGTATCTCCTGTTCTTTAGGTCCCGGGTTTTTTGTTGGACCTCAGCCTTGAGCCGCCTATAATGTTGTTTTGCTGCTCCCGAGTTGGGTTGTTGCTTAAGGCTCAGAAATGCTCTGCGCTTGCGAGCTATTAGCTCTTGGATCTCCTGATCATTCTCATCAAACCAGTCCTGGTGTTTTCTGGTTGAGTGACCAAGTGTCTCTTCACAAGCACTGGTTATGGAGGCCTGGAGAGCAGACCAAGCGCTGTGGGCATTCTGTGTCTCAGGGTCATCAAGGCACGCCAGGTTAGCTGTATAGGTCTCTCTTTGCTGGGTCTTTAAGTGCCAGTGCATTGACATTGCAGCACTGCTTCTGCTGTCCCCTCCGCTTTGGAGCTATGTTGATGTCGATGATGGACAGTTGTAGCAGGACTTCTCTGCTTTCATACTCTATTCCCCTTGCAATAAAGTGGCTCGGTGTCAAATTTTGTTTGATAATCGCTCCTGTGAAGCGCCTTGGGATGTTTTACGACATTAAAGGCACTGTATATATTGTGTTCCTAACACAGATGAGACTGCACACAGGGAGGTTAAAGTAACAGTGACCTCAGTCTTTATTAAGACACTCCAGAGTGAGGAACAGGCCTTAGGGGCCGGCTTATATATAGTGCTCCCAAGGGATGCTGGGATCCCTTGGGACTTCAGGGGATGAGCTCCCTGGTGGCGGAACATGGGAGTGCATGCTTTACAGATACACAACATCACTCCCCCCACCAAAGTCAAAGTGAAAACTATTTACAAGGTGAGGCAGTCGGGAGCCTTTCTTTCCCTGGTGGACCGCCTTGGTACAAATGTCTGTTCTGGTGTGTTGGCTGTGCCCTCGCTGGGCTGGCGTGTTGTTGGCACTGCAAAGCTGCTGGGTGAACCTGGCCTTGCTGGGCTGTTGGGCGTGATGGGTTTGATTTCCTGGTCCGGGGTGGTGTCGTTGATCCTTTGAGTGTGTGTTGTGAGCTCGAAAAAGGTGGTGTCTGCTGTGGGTTGTTCAGGGCAGTCTGTGAACCGCAGCCTCGTCTGGTCCAGGTGCTTTCTGCAAATTTGTCCATTGTCTAGTTTGACTACAAACACCCTACTCCCTTCTTTAGCTATCACCGTGCCCGCGATTCACTTGGGACCATGTCCATAGTTTAGCACATACACAGGGTAATTCAGATCAATTTCCCGTGACACAGTGGCGCGACCATCGTTTACATTTTGTTGCTGCCGCCTGCTCTCTACCTGATCATGCAGGTTGGGGTGAACCAGCGAGAGTCTGGTTTTAAGTGTCCTTTTCATGAGTAGCTCAGCCGGGGGCATCCTTGTGAGCGAGTGAGGTCTCGTGCGGGAGCTGAGCAGTACTCAGGACAGGCGGGTTTGGAGTGAGCCTTCTGTGACTCGTTTGAGGCTCTGTTTGATTGTTTGTACTGCCCGCTCTGCCTGCCCTTTGGAGGCTGGTTTAAACGGGGCCGAGGTGACATGTTTGATCCCATTGCGGGTCATGAATTCTTTAAATTCGACACTGGTGAAACATGGCCCGTTGTCACTGACCAGTATGTCAGGCAGGCCGTGGGTGGCAAACATGGACCTCAGGCTTTCAATGGTGGCGGTGGCGGTGCTTCCCGACATTATTTCACATTCAATCCATTTTGAAAAAGCATCCAGCACCACCAGGAACATTTTACCAAGAAACGGGCCCGCATAGTCGACATGGATCCTCGACCGTGGTCTGGAGGGCCAGGACCACAAACTTAGTGGTGCCTCTCTGAGCGCGTTGCTCAACTGAGCACACACGCTGCATTGCCGTACACAGGACTCTAAGTCAGAGTCGATACCGGGCCAACACACGTGGGATCTGGCTATCGCTTTCATCATTACTATATCCGGGTGTGTGCTGTAGAGATCCAAGATGAACATCTCCCTGCCCTTTTTGGGTAGCACTACGCGGTTACCCCACAACAGGCAGTCTGCCTGAATGGAAAGCTCGTCCTTTCACCGCTGGAACGGCTTGATTAGCTCTTGCATTTCAACGGGGATGCTGGCCCAGCTCCCATGCAGTACACAGTTTTTTACTAGGGACAGCAGAGGATCTTGGCTGGTCCAAGTCCTAATCTGGTGGGCCGTGACAGGTGATTTATCATTTTCAAACGTTTCCATGACCATCAGCAAGTCTGCGGGCTGCGCCACCATCAACAAGTTTGCAGGCTGCGCCATTTCCACCCCCGTGGTGGGCAATGGTAGCCGACTGAGAGCATTCGCACAGTTCTCGGTGCCTGGCCTGTGGCGGATGGTATAGTTATATGCTGATAGCGCGAGTGCCCACCTTTGTATGCGGGCTGAGGCATTAGTATTTATCCCCTTGTTTTCAGCGAACAGGGATATGAGGGGCTAGTGATCGGTTTCCAGCTCAAATTTGAGGCCAAGCTGGTACTGATGCATTTTCTTTACCCCGAACACAAATGCTAATGCCTCTTTCTCAATCATGCTGTAGGCCCTCTCGACCTTCGACAAGCTCCTGGAGGCATAGGCGACAGGTTGCAACTTCCCCGCAACGTTAGCTTGCTGTAATACACACCCGACTCCGTACGACGACACGTCACATGCTAGCACAAGTCTTTTACACGGGTTATACAATACAAGCAACTTGTTGGAGCATAAAATGTTTCTGGCTTTCTCAAAAGCAACTACTTGTTTTTTTTCCCCATACCCAGTTCTCAACTTTACGCAATAGCACATGTAGGGGCAAATTCCAAACGGGCATCTGTTGTCGATGAACAGTCCCTTGTGCCTGTTGATGCAGGTGAGGCCCTTCGAAAACTCCTCCAGCTCCTGCGTCATGTAGGCCGAAGTCAGGTCGAGCTTGGTGAATGTCTTGCCTCCTGCCAGCGTCACAAATAGGTCATCTGCCTTAGGTAGCTGGTATTGATCCTGTAGCGAGAAATGATTAATAGTTACTTTATAATCGCCGCAAATCCTGAACGTGCCATCACTTTTCAGTACTGGAACAATTGGACTGGCCCACTCACTGAATTCCACTGGGGAGATGATGCCCTCGCGTTGCAGCCTGTCCAGCTCGATTTCCACTCTCTCCCCCACCATGTGAGGTACCTTGTGGTGGATGAGTCGTGCCTCTGGGACCAAGTGGATCCGCACATTCACACTGGAAAAGTTTCCAATGCCTGGCTCAAAAAGGGAAGGAAATTTGTTAAGAACCTGGCTACATGAGGCCTCATCGACATGTGATAGCGCTCAGATGTCATCCCAGTTCCAGCGGATTTTTCCCAGCCAGCTCCTTCCAAGCAGTGTGGGGCCATCGCCCAGGACAATCCAGAGTGGCAGTTCGTGCACCGTGCCCTCGTAGGTGACCTTTACCATGGCGCTGCCCAGGACAGTGATAAGCTCTTTGGTGTACGTTCTCAGTTTCGTGTGGATGGGGCTCAGGGCTGGTCTGAGTGCCTTGTTGCACCACAGTCTCTCAAACATCTTTTTACTCATGATGGATTGGCTAGCGCCAGTGTCCAGTTCCATGGCTATGGGTAAGCCATTCAATTTTACATTTAGCATTAGAGGTGGACATTTTGTTGAAAATGTGTGCACCCCATGTACTTCAGCTTCTGCCTCCTCTCTCTGAGGCTCGAAATTGCTTTGATCCACCATGGACCAATCTTCCTCTGCCACATGGTCGTTAGTAGGTTTTGCAGAGCTTGCAGCTCATCTGTAAGCTCATTGGAGGTGCCACATTGTTCCACAGCTCTTGCAAACATACCCTTTGAAGTGGCATGAATAGGCTGAATGGAAGCCTCCACAACGCCAACAAGGTGTGAATTGCCTTGCATTCATCCTTTGTTGGGGACTCTGATTCATCTGGGTCACCTGAGGCCTGCTGGCAGTTGCAGACTCGTGGTTTCTGCCCTGTACATTTCTGCTCGCAAACACAGTTCCAGTTAATTTATGAACATTGCTAGCATTTGTGTGCTAAGAGATTTGTTTGGTGTTCTCACTGGTGGACATAAACGCCTGACTATACAATGGCCTTGCTGAGGATCAGTGTCTCTACAGTCAAAAGTTTCCGTAGGATAGTCTCGTGGCCAGTGCCCTGTACAAAAAAGTCTCTGAGCATTTGCTCCAGGTAGCCATCAAACTCACATTGTCCTGCAAGTCGCCTTAGCTTGGCGACGTAGCTCGCCATCCCTGACCTTCAGATCGCTGGCACGTGTAGAACCGATACCTCGCCATCAGCACGCTCTCCCTCGGGTTAAGATACTCCCGAACCAGTGTACACAGCTCCTCATACGACTTATCTGTGGGTTTCACCGGAGCCAGAAGATTCTTCATGAGGCTGTAGGTCGGTGCCTCGCAGACCGTGAGGAGGATCGCTCTCCTTTTTGCAACTCGTTGGCTACAAAGTACTGGTCTAGCCGTTCGACATCGGCTTCCCAGTCCTCACCCTCTGAGAACTTCTCCAGGATGCCCACAGTTTGTTGCATCTTTGCGTTGGATTCGTATACTCCTTGCCAGTTATTGTATTCCTAACACAGATGAGACTGCACACAGGGAGGTTAAAGTCACAGTGACCTCAGTCTTTATTAAGACACTCCAGAGTGAGGAACAGGCCTTAGGGGTCGGCTTATATATAGTGCTCCCAAGGGATGATGGCATCCCTTGGGACTTCAGGGGATGCGCTCCCTGGTGCATGGGAGTGCATGCTTTACAGATACATAACAATATAAATATAAGTTGTGGTTGTGTAAGTTAGACCAGGATATACTTGCATTGGAAGCTGTTCAGAGAAGGTTCACTCGGTTGATTCCGGAGATGAGGGGGTTGACTTATGAGGATAGGTTGAGTAGGTTGGGCCTGTGCTCATTGGAATTCAGAAGAATGAGAGGTGATCTTATTGAAACTTATAAGATAAGATAAGGGGGCTCGACAAGGTGGATGCAGAGAGGATATTTCCACTCAAAGGGGAATCTAAAACTAGGGGACATAGTCTCAGAATAAAGGGCCACGCATTTAAAACTGAGATGAGGAGGAATTTCTTCTCTCAGAGGGTTGTAAATCTGTGGAATTCTCTGCCCCAGGGAGCTGTGGAGGCTGGGTTATTGAATATATTTAAGACGGGGATAGACAGATTTTTGAGTGATAAGGGAGTAAAGGGTTATGGGGAGCGGGCAGGGAAGTGGAGCTGAGTCCATGATCAGATCAGTCATGATCTTATTGAGTGGCGGAGCAGGCTCGAGGGGACAAATGGCCTACTCCTGCTTATGTTCTTTTAAGGAGATATTAGGACAGGTGGCCAGAAGCTTGGTCAATGACGTAGGTTTTAAGGAATGTCTTAAAAGGTAGAGAGGTTTAGGGAGGGAGTTCCACAGCTTAAGGTGGAACGATTAAATTGTGGATGCACAATCGGGCAGAATTGGAGGAGTGCAGAGATGTCAGTGGGTTGTTGGGCTGGCGAAGGTTATCATTAACATTTAATGGTGAATATTATTAACATTTGTGACAACTTGTACCCCGATACTTTCTCCTCGCTTGAGGATTGTGGCTCATGTTCGATGAGCATCACTGGATCTCCCGGGTAGCTCAGTCTAGACCCTGAGGCACAGCAGGCAGTTTGACCATGTGGGGCATCACATCTGACCCTGACATCCACTAATGTGCGTCTTTCCAACGAGGTTGACTGGATAGCGGTCAGGTACAGGAACACCCTCCCCACTCTCCCGCAGCCCCCCTATCACCGGGCAGATTCTTCCCCTCCTTGGCCCAGGAGCACAGAGTCTAGTTGTGTGATGTATTTCCTTCGTGGGTTCTTTGCGTAAGAATTCATAGCAGCACATTGCTATTAAGAACAAGTTGGTCTATTAGCAAAAGACTTAACAATCACACTACACATTACCAGTTCATCCACCAGGCTCACAACCAGCTGCCTCATCATGGATCCCCTGAACCGAACTGGCTGGGGTTTTATTGAGTCTTGGGAACATCACATGACTGGCTAAGCCACTCCCAACTCAACAGCTCGACAACTATTTTCATTCAAATTTTAAATCAAGTGCCCCCTTTTGGCATATGGGCACTAGAACTCACAAATTTCCGAATAAACTTTTGCGGTAACGTAAATGAAATTTGAATTTGGTTGCCGGGGGTGATGATAAACTCCAGTCCCTCCGGCGCCCACCTCTCACGGAAGACCGCGAGCGTACCGGTGGACACCGTGTGCTCCATCTCCAGGGATACCCTGGCTCGGATGTAACCGCGGAAGAGAGGCAGGCAGTCGGGCTGAACGACCGCCTCGACCGCACCCTACTGGACCGGCTGATGGCCCCCTTGGCCGTGCCCAGGAACAGTCCTACGAGGAGGCCTTCCGACCTGCCCGCTCCCCTCCGCACAAGGTGCCCAAAGATCAGGAGCGTGGGACATCAACAGCTCGACAGACCTGTGAGCATCCTCACAGATACAGAATTTACAACTCCATCCCGCGACCCGCCGTGCCCCACCCCACCCCCCGCCGATCCGCGCCCACCCGCTTCCCAACAATGCTAATCTCGCACAGACAAGCCCCATTCCTTTGTGTGTTGTGGGGGAGGGGGAGGAATGTCATCCACTGAAAGATCTGCAGAGACCTGGGAATAAATGGTCGGAGCTATGGGCGGGGGGGGGGGGGGGGGAGGTGGGTGTGCAGCAGTCGGGGTCTTCAAATGAACATACCACCTCAGCGCGAGCTGGTGCAGGAGAGCGATAGCTGTAACGAGGGCGACTGGATTGGACGCCGCCATAATCCAGGTCGCTGATTGGTGCGTGGGCAGGTACAGCAGGAATGGCGAGGTCGGGGCACTGGAGCGGCGAGAGATCATGTAGCGAGGTGCGTTTGGAGCCCAGAAGAGGCGAGGGCCCAGGGGGCAGCACGGGCCCAGCCCACACTGCGATATGTGTGCGCACTAGGTCCGTGCAGCGGAGCTGGTCTCCAGTCGTCCTGGTTAAACCTTGCCACTGGACCAAGACCTAGCTCTGTCAAGCCCCGTGTGGTGGCTGGTGTGCAACGGTCACCCCACGTTAAAAAAATCCACGCACAGGCATCTACCACCCTTCAAAATGTCGTTCGGGATCTGGAATATTAGGTCCTTCATCGAAACACCTGTGAACTCATCCTTTTTAGCGTGGAAGCAAGTCATCCTCGATACGAGGAACTGCCTATGATGATGACACTCACAGGGACTGAACCCCTGGTTGCTTGTCTCCTTATTGAAAAGCTGGCGTCTATATCTGCGCTCGGCCACAGTCAGTCTCCTTGTGCACTGCGCTCCCAGATTTTACTGCAGTTTCAGCTCAACGGTGTAAAACAAGAGAGGAGAGAACATAAGAAGTAGGAGCAGGAGTGGGCCATACGACCCCCCCCAAGCCTGCTCCACCATTCAATAAGATCATGGCTGATCTTCGACCTCAACTCCACCTATTCCCCCAATCCCCATATCACGTGATTCCCCTCGAGTCCAAAAATATATCCATCTCAGCTTTGAAATATATTCAACGACCGAGCTTGAGATCACCTCATTTATAGGCCCAATCTCAACAACAACAACTTGTATTTATGTAGCCCAAGGCAATTCTCAGGAGTATTATGGAATCAAAAATTTGACACCAAGCTGCCTGAATAGAAAGTAGTGCAGCTGACCAAAAGATTGGCCATAGAGGTAGGTTTTAAGGAGCGTCTTGAAGGAGGAAAGAGAGGTAGAGAGGTGGAGAGGTTTAGGCAGGGAGTTCCAGAGCTTGGGGCCCAGGCAACAGAAGGCACGGCCACCGATGGTTGAGCGGTTATAATCAGGGATGCTCAAGAGGGCAGAATTAGAGGAGCGCAAGGGGAGGTTGTGGGGCTGGAGGAGATTAGAAAATAAGAACATAAGAAATAGGAGCAGGAGTAGGCTATACAGCCCCTCGAGCCTGCTCCGCCATTCAATAAGATCATGGCTGATCTGATCATGGATTCAGCTCCATTTCCCCGCCCGCTCCCCATAACCCCTTATCCCCTTATTGTTTGAGAAACTGTCTATTTCTGTCTTAAATTTATTCAATGACCCAGCTTCCACAGCTCTCTGAGGCAGCAAATTCCACAGATTTACAACCCTCTGAGAGAAGAGATTTCTCCTCATCTCTATTTTAAATGGGCGGCCCCTTATTCTAAGATCATGCCCTCTAGTTCTAGTCTCCCCCATCAGTGAAAACATCCTCTCTGCATTCACCTTGTCAACCCCCTCATAATCTTACACGTTTCGATAAGATCGCCTCTAATTTTTCTGAATTCCAATGAGTAGAGGCCCAACCTACTCAACCTTTCCTCATAAGTCAACCCCCTCATCCCCAGAATCAACCTAGTGAACCTTCTCTGAACTGCCTTCAAAGCAAGTATATCCTTTCGTAAATATGGAAACCAAAACTGCACGCAGTATTCCAGGTGTGGCCTCATCAATACCCTGTATAACTGTAGCAAGACTTCCCTGCTTTTGTACTCCATCCCCTTCGCAATAAAGGCCAAGATACCACTGGCCTTCCTGATCACTTGCTGTACCTGCATACTATCCTTTTGTGTTTCATGCACAAGTACCCCCAGATCCCCCTGTACTGCGGCACTTTGCAATCTTTCTCCATTTAAATAATAACTTGCTCTTCGATTTTTTCTGCCAAAGTGCATGACCTCACACTTTCCAACATTATACTCCCATCTGCCAAATTTTTGCCTGCTCACTTAGCCTGTCTATGTCCTTTTGCAGATTTTGTGTGTCCTCCTCACACATTGCTTTTCCTCTCATCTTTGTATCATCCACAAACTTGGCTACGTTACACTTCCTCCAAGTCGTTAATATAGATTGTAAATAGTTGGGGTCCCAGCACTGATCCCTGCGGCACCCCACTTGTTACTGGTTGCCAACCAGAGAATGAATCATTTATCCCGACTCTCTGTTTTCTGTTCGCTAGCCAATCCTCTATCCATGCTGATATATTACCCCCAACCGCCATGAACTTTTATCTTGTGCAGTAACCTTTTTACAGAGATAGGGAGGGGCGAGGCCATAGAGGGATTTGAAAGCATGGATGGGAATTTTGGAAATCTCTCCTCATAGGAAAACCCTCTCATCCCAGGGATCAATCTAGAGGATAACCCAAACCACCACAGCTTGAAAATGCTGGTGTTCCTTTAACAGGGGATGGGTGATACCGTTGGATGCTAGAGAACAAAGATAAAAAGAAAGACTTGCATTCAGTGTTCCCTCTGCAGTAACCGTGTCTGGCTCACCAGATTCTAAATAGGAATAAACGCGCATGCGCAGAAGTTTGAAAGGGCCGCATAGCCCCTTAAAGGGGCCACGCACCCAAATAAAATTAGCAGGAACATTGGTTGCATTTATATAAAGGCCTCAGGATGTCCCAAAGTGCTTGACAGCCAAGGAAGTACTTTTGGAGTGTAGTTACTGTTGTAATGTAGGAAATGCGGCAGCTAATTTGCACATAGCAAGCATCCACAAAACAGTATAAAGGCCCGATAATATCTGGTCTTTTTAGTGATAGCTGACCAGGACACCGGGGATAACTCCCGTGCACTTCTTCAAAATAGTGCCACGGGATCTTTTATGTCCATCCGAGAGAGCAGACGGGGCCTCAGTTTAATGTCTCATCCGAAAGACGGCACCTCCGACAGTGCGATACTCCCTCAGCACTGCACTGGGAGTGTCAACCTAGATTTTGTGTGCTCGAATCTCTGGAGTGGATCTTGGACCCACAACCGTCTGACTCAGAGGCGAGAGTGCTGCCCACTGAGCCACGGCTAGGAAGAAAGAAAGAAATTGCATTTATATAGCGCCTTTCAAGACCACTGGACGTCCCAAAGTGCTTTACAGCCAATGAGGTACTTTCTCAAGTGTAGTCACTGTTGCAATGTCGGCTAAACACTGAGTTGTGGCCCTGTGAGGCGAAGGGTTGTTTTGTTACTTGTATCGTGTAAATATCGCCTTATTTGATTAAACGTATTGCAGCGCCAGTTGTTGTAATCTGAGACAATCGATAAATAAGCAACTTTCAACAAAATCTCCATCTACACTGGGCAGGTGTACAGAAAGATGTGGGTGTATCGCCACCTACTGGCCAAAGCTGTTCAAACAACTTAATTACATCTCAGTCCTCCAATGTGAAGTGACAAATTCTGTATATTCTCATGTAAAAGATAACTCTGGCATAACGTAGCTCTCCCCCCACCCAAAAAAAAACCCAATTAAATAAAAACTATAATAAAATCACACGACTCCCCACTAAGTTGAAACTGTACCTTCTGCGCTAAAACCAAATGTACAGACATAGAAACCTAGAAACATAGAAAATAGGTGCAGGAGTAGACCATTGGGCCCATCGAGCCTGCAATAAGATCATGGCTGATCATTCAAATCAGTGCCCCTTTCCTGCTTTCTCTCCATACTCTTTGATCCTTTTAACCGTAAGGGCCATATCTAACGCCCTCTTGAATATATCCAATGAACTGGCATCAACAACTCTCTGCAGTAGGGAATTACACAGGTTAACAACTCTCTGAGTGAAGAAGTTTCTCCTCATCTCAGTCCTAAATGGCTTACCCCTTATCCTAAGACTATGTCCCCTGGTTCTGGACTTCCCCAACATCGGGAACATTCTTCCCGCATCTAACCTGTCCCGTCCCGTCAGAATTTTATAATGTTTCTATGAGATCCCCTCTCATCCTTCTAAACTCCAGTGAATACAGGCCCAGTCGATCCAGTCTCTCCTCATATGTCAGTCCTGCCATCCCGGGAATCAGTCTGGTGAAACTTCGCTGCACTCCCTCAGTAGCAAGAACGTCCTACCTCAGATTAGGAGACCAAAACTGAACACAATATTCCAGGTGAGGCCTCACTAAGGCCCTGTACAACTGCAGTAAGACCTCCCTGCTCCTATACTCAAATCCCCTAGCAACATACCATTTGCCTTCTTCACCGCCTGCTGTACCTGCATGCCTTTTACTGACCACGTGTACACACAGGAGCTTGCACTCATAGAATCGTAGAATGGTTACAGCACGGAAAGAGGCCATTCAGCCCACCGAGCCCGTGCCGGCTCTCTCCAAGAGAACTTCAGCGAGTTCCTTCCCCCCGCCCTTTCCCCATTGCCCTGCACATTATTTTCCTTCAGCTACTTATCCAATTCCCTTTTGAAAGCCACGATTCAGTCTGCCTCCACCACCCTCTCAGGCAGTGCATTCCAGATCCTAACCACTTGCTGTGTAAAAATGTTTCCCCTCATGTCGCCTTTGGTTCTTCTGCCAATCGCCTTAAATCTGTGTCCTCTGGTTCTCCACCCTTCCGCCACTGGGAACAGTTTCTCTCGATCCACTCTGTCCAGACCCCCCTCATGATTTTGAACACCTCGATCAAATCTCCTCTCAATCATCTCTGATCCAAGGAGAACAACCCCAGCTTCTCCAGTCTATCCCCGTAACTGAAGTCCCTCATCCCTGGAATCAATTTAACGCCTTTAACGCGGTAAAACGTTCCAAGGCTTCACAGCAGTGATTATCAAACAAAATTTGACACCGACCCACATAAGGAAGACACAAATAACCTTCCGGATGTGCTAGGGGACTGAGGGTCTCGTGAGAAAGAGGAACTGAAGGATATCTTTATTCGGCGGGAAATGGTGTTAGGGAAATTGATGGGATTGAAGGCTGATAAATCCCCGGGGCCTGATAGTCTGCATCCCAGAGTACTTAAGGAAGTGGCCCTCGAAATAGTGGATGCATTGGTGATCATGTTCCAACAGTCTATCGACTCTGGATCAGTTCCAATGGACTGGAGGGTAGTTAATGTAACACCACTTTTTAAAAAGGGAGGGAGAGAGAAAGCGGGTAATTATTGACCGGTTAGCCTGACATCAGTAGTGGGGAAAATGTTGGAATCAATTATTAAGGATGAAATAGCAGCACATTTGGAAAGCAGTGACAGGATCGGTCCAAGTCAGCATGGATTTATGAAGGGGAAATCATGCTTGATAAATCTTCTAGAATTTTTTGAGGATGTGACTAGTAGAGTAGACAAGGGAGAACCAGTGGATGTGGTGTATTTGGACTTTCAAAAGGCTTTTGACAAGGTCCCACACAAGAGATTGGTGTGCAAAATCAAAGCACATGGTATTGGGGGTAATGTACTGACGTGGATAGAGAACTGGTTGGCAGACAGGAAGCAGAGAGTCAGGATAAACAGGTCCTTTTCAGAATGGCAGGCAGTGACTAGTGGAGTGCCACAGGGCTCAGTGCTGGGACCCCAGCTCTTTACAATATACATCAATGATTTGGATGAAGGAATTGAGTGTAATATCTCCAAGTTTGTAGATGATTGCAGTCATTGAAGGTTGGCATACAGGTACATTAGGCGGTTAAGAAAGCAAATGGCATGTTGGCCTTCATAGCGAGAGGATTTGAGTACAGGGTCAGGGAGGTGTTGCTACAGTTGTACAGGGCCTTGGTGAGGCCACACCTGGAGTATTGTGTACAGTTTTGGTCTCCTAACTTGAGGAAGGACATTCTTGCTATTGAGGGAGTGCAGCGAAGGTTCACCAGACTGATTCCCGGGATGGCGGGACTGACCTATCAAGAAAGACTGGATCAACTGGGCTTGTATTCACTGGAGTTCAGAAGAATGAGAGGGGACCTCATAGAAACGTTTAAAATTCTGACGGGTTTAGACAGGTTAGATGCAGGAAGAATGTTGCCAATGTTGGGAAGTCCAGAATCAGGGGTCACAGTCTAAGGATAAGGGGTAAGCCATTTAGGACCGAGATGAGGAGAAACTTCTTCACCCAGAGAGTGATGAACCTGTGGAATTCTCTACCACAGAAAGTTGTTGAGGCCAATTCACTAAATATATTCAAAAAGGAGTTAGATGAAGTCCTTACTACTAGAGGGATCAAGGGGTATGGCGAGAAAGCAGGAATGGGGTACTCAGGAATGCTCAGCCATGAACTAATTGAATGGCGGTACAGGCTCGAAGGGCCGAATGGCCTACTCCTGCACCTATTTTCTATGTTTCTATGTTTCTATGACACTAAACTGGGTGGCGGTGTAAGCTGTGAGGGGGATGCTAAGAGGCTGCAGGATGACTTGGACAGGTTAGCTGAGTGGGCAAATGCATGGCAGATGCAGTATAATGTGGATAAATGTGAGGTTATCCATTTTCGGGGCAAAAACACAAAGACAGAATATTATCTGAATGGTGGCAGATTAGGAAAAGAGGGAGGTGCAACGAGACCTGGGTGTCATGGTTCTTCAGTCATTGAAAGTTGGCATGCAGGTACAGCATGCGGTGAAGAAGGCAAATGGTATGTTGGCCTTCATAGCTAGGCGATTTGAGTATAAGAGCAGGGAGGTCTTACTGCAGTTGTACAGGGCCTTGGTGAGGCCTCAGCTGGAATATTGTGTTCAGTTTTGGTCTCCTATTCTGAGGAAGGACGTTCTTGCCATTGAGGGAGTGCAGCGAAGGTTCACCAGACTGATTCGCGGGATGGCTGGACTGACATATGAGGAGAGACTGGATCAACTGGTACTTTATACATTGGAGTTTAGAAGGATGAGAGGGGATCTCATAGAAATATATAAGATTCTGACGGGACGGGACAGGTTAGATGCGAGTAGATTGTTCTCGATGTTGGGGAAGTCCAGAACCAGGGGACACAGGCTTAGGATAAGGGGTAGGCCATTTAGGACTGAGATGAGGAGAAACTTCTTCACTCAGAGAGTTGTTAACCTGTGGAATTCCCTGCCGCAGAGAGTTGTTGATGCCAGTTCATTGGATATATTCAAGAGGGAGTTAGCTATTGTGGTGTATGTAGCACACAAATCACTGACTCCACACGGAAAGTGTTGATCTAACTGCTGTGACCTTAGTCCTTTATTGAACAGCTCCAGAGTGCTCCACAGGTGTGGTGGGCAGCCTTTTATACTGCCTCGTGCAGGTACTTTTAGGTCTCCCACCACATCACCCTCTGTGGTGCACCATTGTACTTATCATACATTTAATGTACCAGAGCAATACACAACATCACTGCCCCCCCAGTTCAAAAAGCCGTTGCTTGAATCCCCTAAATCGAAAAACGCATCTGCCCATTGGTAATGTTGGTCACGGGTCCACGTCCCTGAATTTAAACACAGTGACCATTCAGCATTGAGATATTAACTCTTGTCGAAATTCGCAATTCATGTCTGATACGTCCTTACTATACAGTATAAATACACACGAGGCCCATGCTTGAGAGAAGGTCAGTCTGTGACCTGTCCTTTATTCCTTCGCACTCGAGTGCAGGAAGTGGGTGGAGCTTCCCCTTTTATACCTGAAGGCCTAGGTTAGAAGTGTTTCCCACAAGTTCACCACCTAGTGGTCAGTGTTCTCACGGTGTACAACTTAGGTCAGTTTATACATGGGTTACAATGCTGGTTGAATACATGACAATGTCCATTATTTTAAACACGGTGACCACGCAGCATTAAAATATTAATTCTTGTCATAAATCCATCATTCTACATTCACATAGCACACTTAGACTCGCTCTAGCCTTACAAAAGTCCAAAAATCTTTATGTGGGAACTGCAGTGGTGTGAGGCCCTTTTAAGACTCCCGGGAGCATTTCCCTTTTAAGACGCCATCTTGTGGCTCCCACGAGGCTTCCTTTGGGCGCCGCCATCTTAGGTGTTCTGCTGGCCTTTATCTCCGTTGCCACGAGGCTCCCCACCACCTTGAGCTCGCTGGCGAAGAATGAAGGAGAAACAAGGAAGGAGGGAAAGGGAAAAAGCAATCCCTCTTGCAGCAGTGGCTCCCTGGACTCGATCAGTCACAGTGAGTCGCTCCGTGCTTGCTGCCGCATCCGCCGCTCTGCCTCACGTCCCTCCGAGTCGCGCCCGCCGCCGCCGCAGCCTCCGCTCCCGCCGTGGTTGCCTCTCCTGCAGCCGCCATGGCCGGCACCATCGGAGCCGCTGCCGCCGCCCGACTTTTTCGCGTGGGCCCCCCCGATCCGCCAGCCATCGATGGGCCTCCCGCTTCTCGCCCGCAGCGCCCCGCCGGCCCGCACCCCACCAATAGGCCCGCACCTCAGCAATAGGCCAACACCTCAGCAATAGGCCCACACCTCAGCAATAGGCCCACACCTCAGCAATAGGCCCACACCTCAGCAATAGGCCCACACCTCAGCAATAGGCCCACACCTCAGCAATAGGCCCGCACCTCAGCAATAGGCCCACACCTCAGCAATAGGCCCACACCTCAGCAATAGGCCCGCACCTCAGCAATAGGCCCACACCTCAGCAATAGGCCCACACCTCAGCAATAGGCCCGCACCTCAGCAATAGGCCCGCACCTCAGCAATAGGCCCGCACCTCAGCAATAGGCCCGCACCTCAGCAATAGGCCCGCACCTCAGCAATAGGCCCGCACCTCAGCAATAGGCCCGCACCTCAGCAATAGGCCCGCACCTCAGCAATAGGCCCTCACCTCAGCAATAGGCCCACACCTCAGCAATAGGCCCGCACCTCAGCAATAGGCCCGCACCTCAGCAATAGGCCCACACCTCAGCAATAGGCCCACACCTCAGCAATAGGACCACACTTCAGCAATAGGCCCGCACCTCAGCAATAGGCCCACACCTCAGCAATAGGCCCACACTTCAGCAATAGGCCCGCACCTCAGCAATAGGCCCACACCTCAGCAATACGCCCACACCTCAGCAATAGGCCCACACCTCAGCAATAGGCCCACACCTCAGCAATAGGCCCGCACCTCAGCAATAGGCCCACACCTCAGCAATAGGCCCACACCTCAGCAATAGGCCCACACCTCAGCAATAGGCCCACACCTCAGCAATAGGCCCGCACCTCAGCAATAGGCCCACACCTCAGCAATAGGCCCGCACCTCAGCAATAGGCCCACACCTCAGCAATAGGCCCACACCTCAGCAATAGGCCCACACCTCAGCAATAGGCCCGCACCTCAGCAATAGGCCCACACCTCAGCAATAGGCCCGCACCTCAGCAATAGGCCCACACTTCAGCATTAGGCCCGCACCTCAGCAATAGGCCCACACCTCAGCAATAGGCCCACACCTCAGCAATAGGCCCGCACCTCAGCAATAGGCCCGCACCTCAGCAATAGGCCCTCACCTCAGCAATAGGCCCGCACCTCAGCAATAGGCCCGCACCTCAGCAATAGGCCCGCACCTCAGCAATAGGCCCACACCTCAGCAATAGGCCCGCACCTCAGCAATAGGCCCACACCTCAGCAATAGGCCCACACCTCAGCAATAGGCCCACACCTCAGCAATAGGCCCGCACCCCAGCAATAGGCCCGCACCTCAGCAATAGGCCCGCACCTCAGCAATAGGCCCACACCTCAGCAATAGGCCCGCACCTCAGCAATAGGCCCACACCTCAGCAATAGGCCCACACCTCAGCAATAGGCCCGCACCTCAGCAATAGGCCCACACCTCAGCAATAGGCCCACACCTCAGCAATAGGCCCGCACCTCAGCAATAGGCCCGCACCTCAGCAATAGGCCCACACCTCAGCAATAGGCCCACACCTCAGCAATAGGCCCACACCTCAGCAATAGGCCCACACCTCAGCAATACCTGTTCTTCCAGGGTCTCCTCATCTGTGGAGGCTGAGGCTGCAGGATTGCTTGAGGTCAGGAGTTCTGGGCTGCTCTGCAGCTCCAGCTCGGTCGGTGCTGCTCTTTGGGGACCCGGGGAGCAGCAGTCCGTGGAGGAGTGAAGTCTTCCCAGCTCCCACGGACCTTTCCCATCCATCTTCTGCCGAGGAGCGTCGGCCCATCGCCTGCAATGACCCACAAAGGTAAACCGTGCGTCTCGCCCCCGTGAGATACCTGCACATCCGCTCTGCCGAGAACAGGTATCAGTTCCTTGGTGTAGGTACGCAGCTTTGCCGTGACCGGGACCAGCTTGGGTCGTGCAGCCGGGTTACCCCACAGTTTCTCAAAAGTTCTCTGACTCATCAACTGCCATACTCACTGGGACTCCGTCAATTTTTACTTCCATTATCACTGGGGGCGAATTGTCGGTACACGTGAACAGTCCCAACACCTCATCTTCTTCTGCCTGCTCCTTGCTGAGTAATGGATCATCCCCCATCTCCTCAGCCACATGGTGAGTCCGATTTCTTTTACACATACGCTGAAGGTGGCCTTTAATGTGGCAGGTATTGCATGTATACTCCTGCACCAGTGAGCCCCATGGCTTCCTCCACAGTGCCAGCATGGTGCTGCTTGATTGGCCCCCCTCGGCAGACTCTGAGTTCCAGGATCCCGAGGTCAGTGCTCTCTGCTCCGGGCAGAGCCACGTTCTGCAGTTTTGTCCGTGGTGGGCGCTACCCTGTGGACAGTGCCTGCCGGGTTCGAGACTGTGTGGATCATTTGCTTGGTGCTGTAAGTCAAGGTCATATATGCCCGGCTGATGGTGATGGCCTTTGTCAGGGTGAATGTGAGTTCCGTGGCTAACAGCTTATGAAGGAGGCCCTCGTGGCCAATCCCCATAACGAAAATGTCCCGCAACGCCTCGTCAAGGTATGCGCCAAATTCACACGGCGCCGCGAGTCTCCTGAGGTCCGCAGGGTATTTCGTGACATCCTGGCCCTCGGGTCTGCAGTGATGGTAAAATTTGTATCTGGCCATGAGGATGTTCTCCTTCGGTTTCAACTGGTCACGAATGAGTTCAGTCAGCTCCTCGTATGACTTGTCCCTGGCGCTCCCGGGTGCCAGTAAATCCCTGACGAGGCAGTAAACCTCATCTCCACAACTGGAGAGCAATATCGCCTTACGCTTATCTCTCATTGCGTCTGTGTGCTCCGTCAGGTCGTTTGCTGTGAAGTAGTACTCGAGCCTTTCCGTAAAGGCCTCCCAATCATTGCCCACGGTAAAATCCTTTAGCGAGCCCAGAGTAGCCATGGTTACGTGGAGTTCGTCCGCTTCCTCGTCGCCAATGTGGTGTATGTAGCACACAAATCACTGACTCCACACGGTCTGGTGTAAGTCTAACTGCTGTGACCTTAGTCCTTTATTGAACAGCTCCAGAGTGCCCCACAGGTGTGGTGGGCAGCCTTTTATACTGCCTCGTACAGGTACTTTCAGGTCTCCCACCACAGCGCCCTCTGTGGTGCACCATTGTACTTATCATACATTTATTGTACCAGAGCAATACATAACAGATATGGCCCTTACGGCTCAGGGGGTATGGAGAGAAAGCAGGAAAGGGGTACTGAGGGAATGATCAGCCATGATCTTATTGAATGGTGGTGCAGGTTCGAAGGGCCAAATGGCCTACTCCGGCACCTATTTTCTATGTTTCTATGGTTCTAAGGAGATATTAAGACAGGTGACCAAAAGCTTGGTCAAAGAGGTAGTTTTTCATGAGCTTTTTAGAAGAGAGAGTTTTAGGGAGGGAATTCCAGAGCTCTGGGCCTGGACAGCTGAAGGCACAGCCACCAATGGTGGAGCAAAGGGAAGGGTGGATGCTCAAGAGGCCAGATCTGAAGGAGCGCAGAGATCTCGGGGTGTTGTGGGGCTGGAGGAGGTTACAGAGATAGAATGGGGCCAGGGCAGTGATGAGATTCGAAGACAAGGATGACAATTAGTAAAATGGAGGTGTTGCCGGACCGGGAGTCAATATCGGTCAGCGAGCACTGCGAAGCAAACAGTTCCCCTTTCGATGGCTTGTCGCTCTGTCAGATTCCAAGATCTGCCTTGCCTGACCAAATGCTTGTCTCCTTGAACTAGCAGGGCTTCAAATTTCCCCGTGCTCTGAGAGTTCATTATTGCCGTCACCCTGGGTGACGGTAACCAGGGTAACCTGAGCCCTTCGACTTGTATGCAGGTATGACACAAAACTTCGCATTCGATATTTTGCATGTGGAGACCTGAGCACTCAGGAACAGGAGCGGGCCATTCAGCCCCTCTAGATCAAGCCTGATCTTTACCTCCACTCCGTTGCGCTTTTAATTAGTAATGTGTTCGGATGGCTGTAAATAAGGAAAAACTGCTTCCAGTACCAGAAGCAGCGGGAGCCAGAGGACGTTGGCAAAAGAACCAGAGATGGAGATGAGGAGAATTTATTTTTTATGCAGCGATTTAGAAACATAGAAACATAGAAAATAGGTGCAGGAGTCGGCCATTCGGCCCTTCGAGCCTGCACCACCATTCAATATGATCACGGCTGATCATGCAACTTTAGTACCCCATTCCAGCTTTCTCTCCATACCCCCTTGATCCCTTTAGATGTAAGGGCCACATCTAACTCCCTTTCGAATATATCTAATGAACTGGCCTCAACAACTTTCTGTGGTAGAGAATTCCACAGGTTCACCACTCTCTGGGTGAAGAAGTATCTCCTCATCTCGGTCCTAAATGGCTTACCCCTTATCCTTAGACTGTGACCCCTGGTTCTGGACTTTCCCCAACATCGGGGACATTCTTCCTGCATCTAACCTGTCTAATCCCATCAGAGTTTTATATGTTTCTTTGAGATCCCCTCTCATTCTTCTAAATTCCAGTGAATATAAGCCTAGTCGATCCAGTCTTTCTTCATATGTCAGTACTGCCATCCCGGGAATCAGTCTGCTAAACCTTCGCTGCACTCCCTCAATAGCAAGGTGTTACGATCTGCCTGAAAGGGTGGTGGAAGCAGATTCAATTGTACCTTTCAATAGGGAATTCCGAGCAAATTATAAAGGAATAATTAGCAGGGCCATGGGGAAAGAGCGGGACTAATTTGATATCTCTTTTTCTCAATGCCAGCACTGGCCCAATGGGCCGAATGGCCTCCTTCCGTGCTGCAGGGATCTATAATTATGAATGATAGAAGCAAATGGATCCATTCTCTTCCTATCTCTGAGAGAGAGCACGTCAAGAAGAAGAGCATGGAAAGGGTTAATTTAAAGGTGGAATATCCTGCAGAGACTGCACCAACATTCAAGTGAGGAGGGGAGGTGGGGTCTGTAAGGAAGTCCTGCATTTAAACATGGGGGTAAGTTTTGCAAGATCCTATATTCCCCCAGGGGAACCCCACACTCGCAGGGTCAAACACTGCCAGGGTCAAACACTCCCAGGGGTCAAACACTCCCAGGGGTCAAACACTCCCAGGGTTCAAACACTCCCAGGGGTCAAACACCCAGGGGTCAAACACTCCCAGGGGTCAAACACTCTCAGGGGTCAAACACCAAGGGGTCAAACACTCCCAGGGGTCAAACACTCCCAGGGTTCAAACACTCCCAGGGGTCAAACACCCAGGGGTCAAACACTCCCAGGGGTCAAACACTCTCAGGGGTCAAACACCAAGGGGTCAAACACTCCCAGGGTTCAAACACTCCCAGGGGTCAAACACCCAGGGGTCAAACACTCCCAGGGGTCAAACACTCTCAGGGGTCAAACATCTAGGGGTCAAACACTCCCAGGAGTCAAACACTCCCAGGGTTCAAACACTCCCAGGGTCAAACACTCCCAGGAGTCAAATATTCTCAGGGATCAAATACTCTCAGCGGTCAAATGCTCTCAGGGGTCATACACTCCTGGGGGACACTTTATAAGTGAAATGGTACAATTCTAAAGGGGATGCATGAACAGAGAGACCTGGGGGTACATAGAAACATAGAAACATAGAAAATAGGTGCAGGAGTAGGCCATTCAGCCCTTCGAGTCTGCACCGCCATTCAACAAGATCATGGCTGATCACCCACCCCAGCACCTCCCCCTCCACACCCCCGATCCCCCCAGCCACAAGGACCACATCCAACTCCCTCCCGAACACATCCAATGAACTGGCATCAACAACTCTCCGCGGCAGGGAACCCCACAGGCCAACAACACCCGAGTGAAGAAGTCTCTCCCAATCTCAGCCCCAAACAGCCCACCCCCCATCCCAAGAGCGGCCCCCTCCCCGGCTTCGGACCCACCCAACACCGGGAACACTCCCCACCCAACCCGCCCCGTCCCGTCAGAATCCTTCCCAAATGCCGAACACTCCCGGATGTCGAGCCCCCAGCCCCGGCCACGCCCCCGCGACACCAACCACACCACATCCACCAACCACCATCTGCGCAGTCAACCCATCCACCCCACTCTGAACACTCCCCGCACCGAGGCACAGAGCCCCCAGGCCCGCCCCTCCAACACACTTCGCCCCTCCCCCCCAGACCTCCGCTGCAATGTGGCCCCTCCTGTCCCCCGCCCCGGGCTTCTCCGCCCCCGACCTCCACCACTCTCCCCTCCATCCCCCGCCCGCGTCTCCCCTCATCTTCCCTCTGCCTCCCCGTACAGGCCCCCATCTTGGGGGCGGTAACCTTCTGGGGCAGGAAATTTTAGCCCCCCGCGTGGAAGTCCTGCTCCCGCCGCAGAATTGGCCTTACCACCCCTCAATGGAAGCGGAGTGCAATTTCCTACACTCCACTTCCTTTGGGGGCAGTTACCGGGGCATGACTGGATGCTCCTGTGACAGTTGGAACTGGTACTCCCCACTCTCTGATCTGTGACAGTTGGAACTGGTGCTCCCCACTCTCTGTCCTGTGACAGTGGGAACTGGTGCTCTCCACTCTCTGTCCTGTGACAGTGGGAACTGCTGCTCCCCACTCTCTGTCCTGTGACAGTTGGAACTGGTGCTCCCCACTCTCTGTCCTGTGACAGTGGGAACTGGTGCTCTCCACTCTCCCGTCCTGTGACAGTGGGAACTGGTGCTCTCCACTCTCTGTCCTGTGACAGTGGGAACTGGTGCTCTCCACTCTCCCGTCCTGTGACAGTGGGAACTGATGCTCTCCACCCCCTGTCCTGTGACAGTGGGAACTGGTGCTCTCCACTCTGTCCTGTGACAGTGGGAACTGGTGCTCTCCACTCTCTGTCCTGTGACAGTTGGAACTGGTGCTCTCCACTCTCTGTCCTGTGATAGTGGGAACTGGTGCTCTCCACTCTCTGTCCTGTGACAGTGGGAACTGGTGCTCTCCACTCTCCCGTCCTGTGACAGTGGGAACTGGTGCTCTCCACTCTCTGTCCTGTGACAATGGGAACTGGTGCTCCCCACTCTCTGTCCTGTGACAGTGGGAACTGGTGCTCTCCACTCTCTGTCCTGTGAAAGTGGGAACTGGTGCTCTCCACTCTCTGTCCTGTGACAGTGGGAACTGGTGCTCTCCACTCTCTGTCCTGTGACATTTTGAACTGGTGCTCTCCACTCTCTGTCCTGTGACAGTTGGAACTGGTGCTCTCCACTCTCTGTCCTGTGACAGTTGGAACTGGTGCTCTCCACTCTCTGTCCTGTGACAGTGGGAACTGGTGCTCTCCACTCTCTGTCCTGTGACAGTGGGAACTGGTGCTCTCCACTCTCCCTCCTGTGACAGTGGGAACTGGTGCTCTCCACTCTCTGTCTTGTGACAGTGGGAACTGGTGCTCTCCACTCTCCCGTCCTGTGACAGTGGGAACTGGTTCTGTCCACTCTCTGTCCTGTGACAGTGGGAACTGGTGCTCTCCACTCTCTCTCCTGTGACAGACCGGAACTGGTGCTCTCCACTCTCTGTCCTGTGACAGTGGGAACTGGTTCTGTCCACTCTCCCGTCCTGTGACAGTTTGAACTGGTGCTCTCTACTCTCTCTCCTGTAACAGTTTGAACTGGTGCTCTCCACTCTCTGTCCTGTGACAGCCGGAACTGGTGCTCTCCACTCTCCCGTCCTGTGACAGTTTGAACTGGTGCTCTCTACTCTCTCTCCTGTAACAGTTTGAACTGGTGCTCTCCACTCTCTGTCCTGTGACAGCCGGAACTGGTGCTCTCCACTCTCTGTCCTGTGACAGCCGGAACTGGCGTGTGCACAAATCGTTGAAGGTGGCAGGACAGGTTGAGAAAGCGGTTAAAAAAACTTACGGGATCCTGGGCTTCATAAATTGAGGCATAGAGTACAAAAGCAAGGAAGTTATGATGACCCTGTATAAAACACTGGTTCGGCCTCAACTGGAGAATTATGTCCAATTCTGGGCACCACACTTTAGGAAGGATGTGAAGGCCTTCGGGAGGGCGCAGAAAAGATTTACAGGAATGGTTCCAGGGATGAGGGACTTCAGTTATGTGGATAGACAGGAGAAGCTGGGGCTGTTCTCCTTGGAGCAGAGAAGGTTAAGAGAAGATTTGATCGAGGTGTTCAAAATCATGAGGGGTCTGGACAGAGTGGATAGAGAGAAACTGTTCCCATTGGTGGAAGGGTCGAGAATCAGAGGACGCAGATTTAAGGTGATTGGCAAAAGAACAGCAACATGAGGGAAAACTATTTTACGCAGTGAGTGGTTAGGATCTGGAACGCACGGCCTGAGAGGGTGGTGGAGGCAGATTCAATCGTGGCTTTCAAAAAGGACTTGGATAAGTACCTGAAGGAAACAAATTTATAGGGCGAGGGGGAAAGGGCGGGGGGAGTGGGACTGGCTGAAGTGCTCTTGCAGAGAGCCGGCACGGGCTCGACGGGCCGAATGGCCTCCTTCTGTGCTGTGACCATTCAATGATTCTATGACACCCCCCCCCACCCCAGGGATCCCCACACTCGCCCAGGGGACCCCACACTCCCAGGAGGCAAACGCTCCCAGGAGACTCCCACAACCCCAGAGGACCCCATACCCCCCCCCCAGGGGATCCCCCCCCCCCCAACGGACCCACACACCCCCAGGGGACCCATGCTCCCTCCCCAGGGGTCCCACATTCCCCCAGGGGACCCCACCCCCTCCCCCTCCCCAGGGGACACACATTCCCTCAGGGGAGCCACACACCCCCAGCGATCCCCATATTCCCCCCCACCCCTTCCAGGGGCCCACACTCTCCTAGGGGACCCACACCCCCCCCCCCCCAGGGAAACCCCCCCCCCCCGGGGACCCAGGCGAAGGATGGCGACAAACCTTTCTGAGGGCAGCCGAATTTGAGGAGGATGCTCCACAATTCCTCACGGTTGACAGTGTCGAAGGCCTTTGTGAGGTCAAAGAAGGCCATGAACAGGCTGTTCCCTGCGTTTCTCTTCGATTTGCCGCGTGGTGAAGGTCATGTCCATTGTGCCCCTGAGTGGGTGAAATCCGCATTGCGACTCTGGGAGGAGCTCTTCAGCCACAGGGAGAAGGCGATTGAGGAGGATTCTTGCGATGACTTTCTCTGTGGCAGGCAGCAGGAAAACTCCTCTATAGTTACCGCAATCGGACTTGTCACCTTTCTTGAAGACGATCACGATTACGGCGTCTCTGAGATCTCATCTCCTCCTTCCAAATGAGAGAAATGAGATTATGTATTCGCGTCAACAGTGCTTCTCCGCCATGTTTTAGTGCTTTGGCGGGGATTCCATCTGCTCCCAAGGCCTTGTTGTTCTTCAGTTGTCGGATGGCCTTTTCAACCTCGTGCCGGGCTGGGATTGTGCTGAGATGGTGGCCGGAAGCGTGCTGCGGGCTGGAGTCGAGAACACTCGCATCAAAGACAGTGTCTTAGTGAAGGAGATCTTCGAAGTGATCCTTCCAGCGGGCACTGACTGCCTCTTGATGAGTACCTCTCCATTCTTGGCCCGCACTGGGGTTGGGCCTTGGGTGCTTGGGCCGTAGATGGTATTGACTGCGCTGAAGAATCCTCGCACGTCATGGTTGTCGGCCAGCTGCTGGATCTCCTGTGCTTTCTCCACCCACCATCTATTCTTTAGGTCACGAGTTTTACGTGGAACTCGGCCTGCAGACATCTATAGAGCTGCTATCTTGCTCACGAATTGGGTTGCTGCTTTAAATTCAAAAATTCGTTCTGCTTACGGGTTATTAGCTCCGGGATCTCCTGGTCATTCTCGTCGAAGCAGTCTTGGTGTTTCTTGGTCGTGTGACCGAGCGTCTCTTCGCAGGCGCTGGTTATGGAGGCCGTGAGGTCAGACCAGGTGCTGTGGGCACTCTTCGTCTCGGGGTCATTGAGGGTCACCAGGTTGGCAGTGAGGAGCTGGCTGAATAGGGTCTTTGAGTACCTCTGCGTTGGTTTTCCTGCGGCATTGGTTCTGTTGCCGTCGCTTTTATGAAGCTATGTTGATGTTAATGATGGAGCGGATTAGGCGGTGGTCTGTCCAGCAGTCGTCGGCTCCTGTCATGGTGCAGGTGATGTGCACGTCCTTGCGATCCCTCGCTCGGACAATGATGTAGTCGAGCAGATGCCAGTGCTTGGAGCGAGGGTGCTGCCATGAGGCCTTGTACTTGTCTCTCTGATGGAACAAGGTGTTGGTTATGTCAAGGCCAAGGCTTTCCCTACCCTCTCTCTGCCGATCACTCCTCCCCAGAAGTCTGTGTCCTTTCCAACTCTGGCGTTGAAGTCGCCAAGGAGGATCAGCTTGTCGCCCATTGGGACGCAGGACAGGGATTGTTCGAGGCTGGAGTAGAATTCCTTTTTGTCCTGTCTGTCGCGTCCTGTGTTGGGGCCTACGCGTTGATGGCCGTCGCACACTGGTTCTGGGCTAGAGTGAGCCGAAGAGTCATGAGATGTTCGTTAATCCCGCAGGGGGAGTCTCTGAGGCAGTCGATCAGCTCGTTCTTGATGGTGAAGCCAACCCCATGGAGGCGGCGTTCCTCTTCTGGTTTGCCTTTCCAGAAGGTGTAACTACCACCTTGAGCTGGCCTTCTCCTGCCCGCCGGGTCTCGCTTAGGTGATGTCTATGTCGAAACGTCTGAGCTCCCGGACAACAATGGTAGTGCGGCACTCTAGTCTGTCGCTGTTGGGGTTGTCCATGAGGGTCCTGATGTTCCAGGTCCCGAACTTCATTTTGAAGGGGTGGAAGATGCCTGTGCATGAATTATTTTAGCGTGGGGTGGCCGTTGCACACCAGCCACCACACGGGCTTGACTGCGCAAGATCTTGGCCCAGTATCAAGGGAGTTCAAGACGACTAGATACCAGGCTCCACTGTATGGGTTTAGTGCATAAACACACACACACACACATACACACATACTCCTACTGTGCAGCGAGGTCAGGCCCCGGAAGAGGTCGGCGAGCAGCGGAAACCCTGAGGTCGGAGAGCAGCGGGAGGTTCGGAGGTCAGAGAGCAGTGGGAGACTCGGAGGTCGGAGAACAGCAGAAGGTTCAGAGGTCGGAGAGCAGCAGGAGTAGCGGGAGACCTGGAGGTGGGTGAGGAGCGGATGTTAGTTCTCTTAATTTTCATTGAAATGCGAACTCCGGTTGTAGTTTTAACATAACTTTTATTTTGGCAGCAGCAACAAGCTCTTGGCTTTATGCCAGGCCTTTGTCCTTCTGAGACCACATGGCCAAAATGGCTGTTCTTATACCTGACTCAGTTTACAGAAAAGAACGCGCCTTCTTTGACCTTATTGGCTCAATTGATATACTGTTAACCTTTAATTGGCTCGCTACCAAAGGTCCTAAATTGTCAAGTTGATTGATGACTTAATGCAACATGCTGAGTTGCACGTAACAGCTTTGACTTGGGGTCTGTGAATTTTCACAGCCTGACTGAATGCAGCCTGTTTGAATTCTCTATCAATCCCCCCTTTGATTCTGTCACATACTGAATCATAAAACATCAGCTATCACTGGTTAAACATTCTACAAAATAATTTCATACATGTTAATCGAGTTTCCTTCTAAAATTTGTTGATGTGATTCGCCACATGTCCGCACGAGTATCTTCCACACAAATTTACACAACCCGAATTCCATCGTGGCCACAATTGAAGTCTGGTTTTAGTAGGTTGATTAACCTTATTCCAATTTAATCCAAATCAATATCTTAATTCAACCAGTAAACAACCTTCCCTTAAGCATAACATACCCCTGTGCCACGTACAGACGGTCTGCTGGGACCTGCAAGGCATCTCACCTGTGGGACAGCAGCTACAGCCTGGTCGCAACAACATTTAATCAACATAAACAAACAATATAAAAGTAAAATAATTACAACGAATAGAATTAAACCTTCCACCAATGAAGTTCCTATTGAACCTAGCCATTCAGTGGCTCCGCTCCACAAAGTGAATGATGGGGGTTGCTTAAGTTTTTCTACCTCCTTTTGGATATGCTCCGCTAAGTGGTTAATTTCTTCTGAGCTATCTGGGATATATGTGCAACACTCAGTTCCGAGTAGGGCGCAAGTACCTCCCTTTTCAGCCAGGATGTAATCAAGGGCCAGTCTATTCTGTAGGGCTACTGTGCGGATTGCTACCATTTCTGCATTGATTTTAACTAGAGCCTCTGAAGTATCATTGGCTAACCGTTCCACAACGGATGCCATGTTAATGGATTCCCTTGCCAGTCTGGCGGTCCCATACCCGGGGATCAGAATGGCAAAGAACCTCTCTGTTTCTGTGATAGCTCTCTTTGGACAGTGTAAATGTTCCGATAGTGACTTTATATGATACATATATGGCACAATATAGGCTAAATAGCAGGATCCCGTCCAATTCTGGGGCAGCCAAGGGTAGGCCTTGTGGCCACACACCCAATAGGTGCCATTATAGGCAATGAATGTTAGCTGTTTCTTTGTCAGCAACACTCCGGGGCCTGTCCAGGCTTTTCCATCTGTTTTATTCAGAATCCCTGTTACGTTAAGAATTCCCACATCGGCCCAGTTTGGACGGTTCCATGGCTTGATTATATTATAATTCTGGGAGCAGTTACTATACCCCATATTTTGGCCTCCTTTGATGTTTCTAATCAGACAGACCAATTCCCCCGGTCTTCCTATCCCCGTTGTATTAGTGATAACAAAAAATGGGGGCCGTTTGAAATTATTGTAGCACGGTTGGTATCCCCCTTCAAAGGTAGTCAGATTGTAACCTGCTGACTTCCATTTACGTGCCCAGTTTTCCGTATCCTGAAACGCATTGCCTGTTTTGTTTTGATTAATTATCCACTCAGCCATTTCCGACATATTCAAGGGAATTGGCCTCAAGGGAATCTCTCCCTTTGAGTGAATAGAAATATGCGCACACACCCAACAACTAGAAATGTTACCTTGTTTGGCATAAATGTATGACATATATAAAAAGGTATTTACATGTAATTCCCTTGCTACCCTACTATTTCCCTTTGGTGCAGAGGGTCGGCTAGTAAGAAGTAGGCCTATGCCTAGAATACCTACAGTCAGTAATACAGTAAATTTATACATTTTGGAAAAAAGTAATTGTCCTTATTAGATTTCAGCTTCAGTTATGGGTGCTCGTTTAACGTGTGAGGCGTGGATCTAGGCTTTCTTTCCTTGAACTTTAACAGCTGCCTGGGTGGTCAATAACACTTGGTAAGGTCCCTCCCACTTGGCACCCAAAGGTTCTTTATGCAACTTTTTCACACACACACAGACTCCCGGGATGATGTCGTGTCCTCTTTCGGGTGGATTACCCCAAGCTGCTGATACCTGTCGGGAAACAGAACTAATAGCATTGGTTAGGTCCTGACAGTATGATAACAAAGTGTCACTTATTAAGTGAACATCAGCTTTCCGTAAATCGATAGTTCCTGGCAGCGACATGGGTCTTCCTGTTATAATTTCAAATGGGCTTAGACCTGTAGTTCTGTTCGGGGTTGCCCTAATGCTACATAGCACTATTGGTAGTGCCTGGGGCCATGGTGTTCCTTCTTGGTGATATTTGGCAAGCCGTTGTTTCAGAGTTCGATTCATTCGCTCTACTTGTCCTGATGATTGTGGATGATAAGGACAGTGTAAATCCTACGTAATATTCAGTAACCTACAGACTTCTTGGCAGACAGCACTTGTGAAGTGTGTTCCCTGATCTGAATCAATACTACTCGGGACTCCCCATCGGGGAATGTAATCCTTACACAAGACCTTTGCAGTGTGATTGGCTGTGGCTCTTTTAGTTGGGACAGCTTCAACCCATCTAGAGAATCTGTCGACCATGACAAGAATGTTAGTGTATCCTTGGCATGAAGGAAGAGATATATAATCAACCTGCAGATGCTGGAATGGTCCGACAGGGGCAGGGGGCCTCAGTTGGGTCCAGAATTACCGTGATGGGTCCAGAATTATTTTTCTGGCAGACCACACAGCGGTCTGCTACCAGCTGGGCATGTTTTTTAAATCCCCGACCCCACCAGCTTTTCTGGAACCGTGCTGTCATCTGTTGTGAGGCCAAGTGTCCCCACGAGTGGATCTGTTAGGCTAAAAAAGGCATAAGCGCTTGTGGCGCGACTGGCTTGTCAGTAACTCTTTGTCTCCAGACACCATCTTCGCATAGTTTAATTCCTGCCTCAATCCATGTCCATTTTTCCTCTCAGGAGCACTCGCCTTACATTGTTTCAAGTCTCATGTCAGAGTCCTGAGTGCTTTCAATCTGCACATCTGTGTTGGTTCTTCTGGGGGAACGCCCTGTGAGGCGGTATCTTTAGCTGCCTGGTCGGCTAGGGCATTTATCTGTGCTTCCGTGGTATTTTCCTTGGTATGAGTCTTACACTTCAGGATGGACACTTCCTGAGGTAATTGTATGGCCTCCAGTAAGTCTCGGTCTTCTTTTCCATTTCGGATAGGTGTACCAGCAGCAGTGACGAATCCCCTTTTCCGCCATAACAGACCAAAGTCGTGAGCGACTCCAAAAACATAACGCGAATCTGTGTAGACATTAGCTGTCTGTTCTTCGACATGCTTCTGACAGGGCCCGTAACTCGGCCTGTTGTGCTGACGTTCCTGAGGGTAAACATCCTTTTGCCACTACCTCATATAAGGTTGTAACTGCCCATCCTACTTTTCTGGTACCATTGTCAACAAAGGAGGAACCATCTGTAAACAGGATGAGGTCTGGTTGTGCAGAGGCTCCTCTGCTGCTAAGGCTGCTTCTTCTGTTTCTTTTAAACTCTCCATCAGACATGCTCTTCACATTCTCCCCCCTCTTGCTCCCTCGATTCTGACATCTGGAGCATAGTTGCGGGATTAACCGGGCTGGCCCAGACGATATGGAGATTAGGAGCTTCCAACATTGCTGTCCAGCGGGTCCATCTAGCTGCTGTCACCTGAGACATTCTATTCATAGACAGCAAAGCATGTACGGTGTGGGGACACTTGACAATCAGCTTTTGGTCGAGGACTAGACTCGCAGTGATCATTACCGCTCAACATGTAGCTTCCATGGCCCTTAGGCAACTTCGCTATCCGAGGGCTACTGCATCCAGTTTTGCCGAATAATAGCCAATAGGTCTTTGCCGATCCCCATGTTCTTGTGTCAGTATAGCTATCATATATCCTTCTTTCTCATGGACAAACAGGGTAAATGGCTTACCACTTTCGGGGATTCCCAGAGCTGGTGCCGAATACAAAGCCTTTTTCAAACTCAGGAAGGCAGGAAGGTCTCTTGCTGTTCCTTAGTGAGGGTGATGGCTTTTTTAGAGACACGTTTCCCCTTTAAGATATCATTCAATGGCTAAACAAGCTATGTGAAGGAGTCAATCCAATTTCTGTTAAAGTTACACAATCCCAAAAAAGACCTTAGTTCCTGCATAGTGGTGGGTTTTTTAGCAGCCCGAATGGCTGCAGTTCTATCCTGGGTAAGTTCTCTCTTTCCTTGTGAAATCTTTTGTCCCAGGTATACAACCTCTTCTTGGGATATTTGTGCTTTGTCGATGCTGGCTTTATGTCCTTTCAGCCAAAGGTGATCCAGCAAAGCTCGTAAATCTTGTTCATGCTGTTCTTCCGTGTTTGAAGCTAGCAGGATATCATCTACATATTGGATGACTGTGGATGACAGGGGAGGTATTTCTCACAAATGACTTTGTAAAGCCATGTGGAATACCGTAGGGCTGTTGTGGAAACCCTGCGGTAACCGGGTCCAAGTATACTGTTGTCCTTGGACACTGTCAAACCTCCACTGCCAGAGACACGGACCAAAATCCGTTGGCCACATCTATAACCGAGAAATGTTCATGTTCCGGTTTGAGGGCATTAAAAATGGTGGAGGGATCTGCGACCAAAGGAGCTTTTTGATCAATACACTTTCCTACAATCGACAGTCAAACGCTAAGTCTCATTAGATTTTTGTACCGGCTATACGGGGCTATTGGAGGAGCTATGCGTTTTAATAAGCACCCCTTGTTTCTCCAATTGCTGAATAACCGGTAAGATTCCCGCGATGGCAGTTGGACTGATGGGATACTGTTTAGTGCATGGAGGCTTGGTCCCGGTAAATGACGCAGGCTCCATCTGGAGTAGGCCACAATCGTTCTTATCTTTAGCCCATATCGGGTGTTCCTTCAATTCTTCTTTCTTCAAAGTTCTAATTGACCATGTCACCCAACCATCCTCAAATTGCAACGATGAATCTACTTGGATTAGAACGTCCATTCCCAAAAGGGGTTGATCTACTGGGCCTATCCAGACCGGCGTGGTTAGTTCATGTGGACCCAGCCCTATAAGTACCGGTGTTGTCCTTTTAATTTCCATTTTATGGCCCCCAACTCCATAGACTGTACGTGCCCTACCATCCAACGGCAAAAAGTCTCCATATTGTAGGGGTAAGCATGTTAATTCCGCCCCCGTGTCTAAAAGACAGTCCACATCCTTATCGCCCACCCTCACAGTTATATATAGCCCATCTCCCCTCTGTTGTATTAGTGCAAGGAGGGGGGCCAGGGTGGGCTCTAATCGTTTTTTGCTATCCCAAGTAACTCCTTCTGTTGTTGTATTGTCAGTTGCTTAAATGCTTCTATGAAGTCGTTATCTTGTGACAAGCCTGGTTTGTTGGCTGAATTGTATCCCTGGCTGCGTCCTCTTTCCCGGCCGCGACCTTGCTGTTTTGCCCTGCACGTCTTGGCCCAGTGACCTTCTTTCCCACAATAATGACATTTTCCAGGTAATTTTCCTGTTAATCAGAATCCTGGGATTTCCATCCCACTGCCTGCAGGGCTCAGACTTTAGCTCCCATATCCCGATCTAATTGGTTACATCGATCCACCAATGCTGCAAAGGTAGTTCCTCTACCTTCCCAGTCCGGTAACACTACCTTAAGCATTTTGGACAGTTCTGGCTTTAGACCTGCCACAAAAGCTGCTTTCAGTGGTCCAAACACTTGTTCATCCATTTCCTCATCCGTATTATTCATACCCGAATGTTCTAGCCATGTGCATCTAAACCGCTCGTCATACTCCAGGACCTCCTCTGTTCCTTTCTGTTGGCAGGCTGCAATTTTTCCCCAGTCTTAGCTGGACTGAAGGCTTGCAGCCAGTGTTTAATCGCACCCCACCCTATGTCTAATTCTTGCTCATCCTGCCCCAAAGCTTCTTCTACCTTGTCGTGCAATTTTCTTCCTTGTGTTTTTGGCGCCATTATGGTCAAAATTTGCACTCCGTCCCAGGGATGAAGTTGATATATATTTCTTAAGTGGTCCAATTGGTCCCACGTTTTCACTCCCCCTTTCTTTGGATTGGGCAACTCCTTGGACCATTTATCAATTTTCTCTGGGTCTGCCGGATCATGAACTAAATATTTTGCATACACCCTGTTCTTCGTTGTTTTGGATCCGCCCTCATCCGCAGTCTCTTCTGATTTGACTAAAGCTCGTTTTTTTTTAAATGGGGCAAAGCGTACCCCTAATTCTTCATCCTCCTACCCTGTATCGTCAGAAGATTCAGAATCCATATCTATTCCTTGGTCGTGTCTTCGGGTTTGCGCTTTTAATTTATCCAAACATGGGTACCCTGGGAATTGACTGATACATTTTCCTTTTCCTATTACTGTCTCTTGACCTAATGATTTTTTCCATTCTTTAATTTCACCTTTAAGATCTTTAACTTCCGCTTCCGACTTTTCAAGTTCAAGTCTTTTCTGTCGCAGCTTGCAATTGGTCCTTTGTACTTGGTCAGTTCTCTATCATGTTGGGAACGCATTATAATTTCATTCTGCTTTTGGATCTGTCCCATAACAGCTAGGGACCATCGGATTCGCTCTTTATTTTTCATACGGGTCGTTTTTCCCCAGACCCTTTTGATCTCGTCCAAGGACCATTGTCCTTCGGAAGTTCCGTACTTTTGTTCGATCTTAATACAGGTTTTAGATAAGTCAAGTCGAATTGTTGCTCTATGTATTCTTTCAACTGTTGGAGGATTTCATCTATCGAAACCTCAGGTGGTGCCCGCCCACCTTTAACAGTTATAGGGAATTCTTTGCTCTTATCTCCTGCTGCCATAATACTGATTTCTCTACTGGGGTCTCGAGTCGTAGGCTTTCCAGCCGATCAGTGGGTCGGTGATTAATTAACTAACACCGAAGTTAGACGTCTATGGGACCTGGAGCCGACTACCAACCGGAGGGTTCGCAAACCGAAGGCTTTCGGAATCGCGTAGAAGGAGAGGCAAATTTAGACTTTTGACCGAGGACGTTTATAAAGAGGAGTCCTTACCTCAGTATGTAGGTCCGATGTCCAAAATTCAGTTTCTTCCCTCAGCGATCCTGTTCGCGGCGCCAAAATTGTTAGATCTCTTAATTTTCAATGAACTGCGAACTCCGATTGTAGTTTTAACATAACTTTTATTTTGGCAGCAACAACAAGCTCTTGGCTTTAAGCCAGGCCTTTGTCCTTCTGAGACCACATGGCCAAAATGGCCGTTCTTATACCTGACTCAGTTTACAGAAAAGAACGCGCCTTTTTTGACCTTATTGGCTCAATTGATATACTGTTAACCTTTAATTGGTTCGCTACCAAAGGTCCTAAAATGTCAAGTTGATTGATGACTTAATGCAACATGCTGAGTTGCACGTAACAGCTTTGACTTGGGGTCTGTGAATTCTCACAGCCTGTCTGAATGCAGCCTGTTTGAATTCTCTATCAGCGGAGGTCGGGACTGGCGAGGCCCGGAGGTGGGAAGCGGCAAGGAACGGAGGTCGAGGCCCAGGAGCGTTGCAGCGTGGACCAGCAGCAGGGTCGTGGCCCCGGGAAACAGCAGCACGGGCCGACAGCGAGTTCGTGAGGGCCGACATTGCATCCTATGAAACTCAGGGAGAGAGGACCTGCGGCAAGGAGAAATAAGAATAACTTCCACCAAACAGTCCTGTCCCACAGCACTTTAGGAAGGATGTGAAGGCCTGAGAGAGGGTGCTGAAAAGATTTACAAAAATGGTTCCAGGGATGAAGGACTTCAGTTACGTGGGTAGACTGGAGAAACTGGGGTTGTTCTCCTTGGAGCAAAGAAGATTGAGAGGAGATTTGATGGCGGTGTTCAAAATCATGAGGGGTCTGGACAGAGTGGATAGAGAGAAACTTCCCATTGGCGGAAGGGTGGAGAAACAGAGGACACAGATTTAAGGCGATTGGCAGAAGAACCAAAGGCGACATGAGGAAAAACTTTTTTATGCAGCGAGTGTTTAAGATCTGGAATGCACTGCCTGAGAGAGTTTCTTTTTTATGCGTTCCCGGGATGTGGGCGTCTATTACCCGTCCCTAATTGACATTGAGAAGGTGGTGGTGAACCGAATTCTTGAACCGCTGCAGTCCCGTGTGGTGAAGGTGCTCCCACAGTGCTGTTAGGGAGGGAGTTCCAGGATTTTGACCCAGCGACAATGAAGGAACGGACGATATATTTCGAAGTCAGGATTGTGTGTGACTTATAGGGGAACTTGCAGGTGATGGTGTTCCCATGCGCCTGCTGCCCTTGTCCTTCTAGGCGGGAGAGGTCGTGGATTTGGGAGGTGCTGCCGAAGAAGCCTTGGCGAGTTGCTGCAGTGCATCTTGTAGATGGTGCACACTGCAGCCATGGTGCGCCGGTGGTGGGGATGGTGGATGGGGTGCCAATTAAACGGGCTGCTTTGTCCTGCATGGTTTCGGGCTTCTTGAGTGTTGTTGGAGCTGCACTCATCCAGGCAAGCGGAGCGTATTCCATCACACTCCTGACTTGTGCCTTGTAGATGGTGGCAAGGCTTTGGGGAGTCAGAAGGTGAGACACTCACCGCAGAATACCCAGCCTCTGACCAGATCTTGTTGCCACATAGAAACATAGAAACATAAAAAATAGGTGCTGGAGTAGGCCATTCGGCCCTTCAAACCTGCACCACCATTCAATATGATTATGGCTGATCATGCGACTTCAGTACCCAATTCCAGCTTTCTCTCCATACCCCTTGATCCCTTTAGTCGTAAGGGCCACATCTAGTTCCCTTTTGCATATATCTAATGAATTGGCCGCAACAAATTTCTGTGGTAGAGATTTCCACAGGTTCACAATTCTCTGAGTGAAGAAGTTTCTCCTCATCTCGGTCGTAAATGGCTTACCCCTTGTCCCCTGGTTCTGGACTTCCCCAACATCGGGAACATTCTTCCTGCATCTAACCTGTCCAATCCTGTCAGAATTTTTATGTTTCTATGAGATCCCCTCTCATCCTTCTAAATTCCAGTGAATATAAGCCTAGTCGATCCAGTCTTTCTTCATTTGTCAGTCCTGCCATCCTGGGAATCAATCTGGTGAACATTTGCTGCACTCACTCAATAGCAAGAATGTCCTTCCTCAGATTAGGAGACCAAAACTGTACACATATTCAAGGTGTGGTCTCACCAAGGCCCTGTACAATTGCAGTAAGACCTCACTGCTACTATACACAAATCCACTCGCTATGAAGGCCAACATGCCATTTGCCTTCGTCACCGTCTGCTGTACCTGCATGCCAACTTTCAATGAATGATGTACCATGACACACAGGTCTCGTTGCATCTCCCCTTTTCCTAATCTGTCACTATTCAGATAATATTCTGCCTTCGTGTTTTTGCCACCAAAGTGGATAACCTCACATTTATCTACATTATACTGCATCTGCCATGCATTTGCCCACTCACCTAACCTGTCCAAGTCAACCTGCAGCCTCCTAGCATCTTCCTCAGAGCTCACACTGCCACTCAGCTTAGTGTCATCTGCAAACTTGGAGATATTACATTTAATTCCTTCATCTAAATCATTAATATATATTGTAAATAGCTGGGGTCCCAGCACTGAACCTTGCGGTACCCCACAAGTCACTGCCTGCCATTCTGAAAAGGACCCGTTTATTCCTACTCTATGCTTCCTGTCTGCCAACCAGTTCTCTATCCACGTCAATACATTACCCCCAATACCATGTGCTTTAATTTTGCACACTAATCTCTTGTGTGGAACTTGTAAAAAGCCTTTTGAAAGTCCAAATATACCACATCCACTGGTTCTCCCTTGTCCACTCTACTAGTTACATCCTCAAAAAATTCAAGAAGATTTCCCTTTCATAAATCCATGCTGACTTGGACCGATCCTGTCACTGCTTTCCAAATGCGCTGCTATTACATCTTTAATAATTGATGGCAACATTTTCCCCACTACCGATGTCAGGCTAACCGGTCTATAATTCCCTGTTTTCTCTCTCCCTCCTTTTTTAAAAAGTGGTGTTACATTAGCTACCTTCCAGTCCATAGGAACTGATCCAGAGTCAATAGAATGTTGGAAAATGATCACCAATGTATCCACTATTTCTAGGGCCACTTCCTTAAGTATTCTGGGATGTAGACTATCAGGCCCTGGGGATTTATCGGCCTTCAATCCCTTCAATTTCCTTAACACAGTTTCCTGACTAATAAGGATTTCCTTCAGTTCCTCCTTCTCGTTAGACCCTCGGTCCCCTAATATTTCTGGAAGATTATTTGTGTCTTCCTTCGTGAAGACAGAACCAAAGTATTTGTTCAATTGGTCTGCCATTTCTTTGTTCCCCATTATAAATTCATCTGATTCTGACTGCAAGGGACCTACATTTGTCTTCACTAATCTTTTTCTCTTTACATATCTATAGAAGTTTTTGCAGTCAGTTTTTATGTTCCCTGCAAGCTTTTTCTCATACTCTAATTTTCCCCCGCCTAATTAAACCCTTTGTTCTCTTCTGCTCAGTTCTAAATTTCTTCCAGTCCTCAGGTTTGCTGCTTTTTCTGGCTCATTTATATGTCTCTTCCTTGGATTTACTATCCCTAATTCCCCTTGTTAGCCACGGTTGAGCCACCTTCCCCTTTTTATTTTTACATCAGACAGGGATGTACAATTGTTGAAGTTCATCCATGTGATCTTTAAATGTCTGCCATTGCCTATCTACCATCAACCCTTTGAGTATCATTTGCCAGTCTATCCTAACCAATTCAAGTCTCATACCATCGATGTTAGCTTTCTTTAAGTTCAGGACCCTCGTGTCTGAATTAACTGTGTCACTCTCCATCTTAATGAAGAATTCTATCATATTATGCTCACTCTTCCCTAAGAGGCCTCGCACAACAAGATTGCTAATTAATCCTCTCTCATTACACATCACCCAGTCTAGAATGGTCAGCTCTCTAGTTGGTTCCTCGACATATTGGTCTGGAAAACCATTCCTTATTCACTTCAAGAAATCCTCCTCCACCGTATTGCTACTAGTTTGTTTAGCCCAATCTATATGTAGATTAAAGTCACCCATGATAACTGCTGTACCTTTATTGCACACATCCCTAATTTCCTGTTTGATGCCCAGGTGCAGACCATCCGGTTTGAACTGGTCCCACCTCCCCCAGAACTGGTTTCAATGTCGCAGGAATTTGAATCACTCCCTCTTGCACCATTCCTCAAGCCACGTATTCATCTTAACTATCCTGCTATTTCTACTCTGACTAGCACATGGCACTGGTAACAATCCTGAGATTACTACCTTTGAGGTCCTACTTTTTAATTTAACTCCTAGCTCCCTAAATTCAGCCTATAGGACCTCATCCATTTTTTACCTATATCGTTGATACCTATATGCACCATGACAACTGGCTGTTCACCCTTCCCCTCCAGAATGCCCTGCAGCCGCTCCGAGACATCTTTGACCCTTACACCAGGGAGGCAACATACCATCCTGGAGTCTCGATTGCGGCTGCTGAAACGCCTATCTATTCCCCTTAAAATAGAATTCCCTACCACAATAGCTCTCCCACTCTTTTTCCTGCCCTCCTGTGCAGCAGAGCCACCCACGGTGCCATGAACTAGGCTGCAGCTGCCGTCCCTTGCTAAGCCACCTCCCTCAACAGTATCCAAAGCAGTATATCTTCCTTCCCTTGCTTTTCCTTGTTATGTATTGATGTGTGTATCGTCCTGGTACCTTAAATGTAATATAAGCACAATGGTACACCACAGAGGGCGCTGTGGTGGGAAACCTGGAAGTACCTGTAACAGGCAATATAAAAGGCTGACCACCATACCCAAGAGGCACTCTGGAGCTGAACAATAAAGGACGAAGGTCACAGCAGTTAGATCAACACCAGACCGTGTGGAGTCAGTGATTTGTGTGCTACATACACCACATTGGCGACGAGGAAGCGGACGAACTCCACGTAACCATGGCTACTCTGGGCTCGCTCAAGGATTTTACTGTGGCAATGATTGGGAGGCTTTTACGGAAAGGCTCGAGTACTACTTCACAGCAAACGACTTGACGGAGGACACAGACGCAATGAGAGAGAAGCGTAAGGTGATATTGCTCTCCAGTTGTGAAGATGAGGTTTACTGTCTCGTCAGGGATTTACTGGCACCCGGGAGCGCCAGGGACAAGTTATACGAGGAGCTGACTGAACTCATTCGTGATCAGTTGAAACCGAAGGAGAACATCCTCACGGCCAGATACAAATTTTACCATCACTGCAGACCTGAGGGCCAGGATGTCACCAAATACCCTGCAGACCTCAGGAGACTCGCGGCGCTGTGTGATTTTGGCGCACACCTTGACAAGGCGTTGAGGGACGTTTTCGTTATAGGGATTGGCCACGAGGGCCTCCTTCACAAGCTGCAGGCCACGGAACCCACAGTCACCCTGACAAAGGCCATCACCATCAGCCGGGCATATATGACCTCGACTTGCATCACCAAGCAAATGATCCACACAGTCTCGAACCCGGCAGGCACTGTCCACAGGAAAGCGCCCACCACGGACAAAACTGCAGAACGTGGCTCTGCCCGGGGCAGAGAGCACGGACCTCGGGGTCCTGGAACTCAGAGTCTGCCGAGGGGGGCCAATCAAGCAGCACCATGCTGGCGCTGTGGAGGAAGCCATGGGGCTCACCGGTGCAGGTTTGCAGTGTACACGTGCAATACCTGCCACGTTAAAGGCCACCTTCAGCGTATGTGTAAAAGAAATCGGACTCACCATGTGGCTGAGGAAATGGGGGATGATCCACTGTTCAGCGAGGAGCAGTTAGAAGAAGATGAGGTGCTTGGACTGTATACGTGTACCGACGATTCGCCCCCAGTGATAAGTGAAGTAAAAATCAACGGAGTCCCAGTGAGTATGGAAGTGGACACGGGCTCGGGTCCGTCGTTGATGAGTCGGAGAACTTTTGATAAACTGTGGATTAACCCGGCTGCACGACCCAAGCTGGTCCCGGTTACGGCGAAGCTGCGTACCTACACCAAGGAACTGATACCTGTTCTCGGCAGAGCGGTGGTGCAGGTATCCCACGGGGACGAGACGCACGCTTTACCTTTGTGGGTCGTTGCAGGCGATGGGCTGACACTTCTCGGTCGGAGGTGGATGGGGACGGTCCGTGGGAGCTGGGAAGACTTCACCACTCCACAGGCTGCTGCTCCCCGGGGTGCTGCCGTGCCCCGGGTCCCCAGAGAGCAGCGCCGACCGAGCTGGAGCTGCAGCCTCAATCCACCCACAGGCAAGTCCCAGGCCCGGGCCCCACACAGAGACCCTGCAGCCTCAATCCCCACAGGCAAGTCCCAGGCCCAGATCTCACACAGAGACCCTGCAGCCTCAATCCCCACAGGCAAGTCCCAGGCCCAGGTCTCACACAGAGACCCTGCAGCCTCAATCCCCACAGGCAAGTCCCAGGCCCAGACTTCACACAGAGACCCTGCAGCCTTAATCCCCACAGGCAAGTCCCAGGCCCAGACCTCACACAGAGACCCTGCAACCCCAGCCCCCACAGGCAAGTCCCAGGCCCAGACCTCACACAGAGACCCTGCAACCCCAGCCCCCACAGGCAAGTCCCAGGCCCAGACCTCACACAGAGACCCTGCAACCCCAGCCCCCACAGGCAAGTCCCAGCCCCGGACCTCACACAGAGACCCTGCAGCCTCAGCCCCCACAGGCAAGCAGCCCTGCAGAGAGGGGCCTAGTGGGGGGGTGGGTGAGCCGGCGGAGTGCGAGGGATCCAGGATGGCCGGCGGATCGGAGGGGCCCACGCAGAGGGAGAGTCGGGCGGCGGCAGCAGCTGGAGGTCGGGGGCCAGGGTGGCCGCAGGGGAGGCCGCTACGGAGGCCGCGGGGGAGGCGGCAAGTGCGGCGGCTGGAGAGGCCACGACGGCCGCAGGAGAGGTGGTTACGGTGGCCGCCGGAGAAGCGACGACGGCTGCAGGATAGGCGGCAAGTCAGGTGGCAGCGGAGGGGAGCGGAGGCTGCGGCGGTGGAGGGCATCCGGAGCGGCGGAGAGCAAGATGGCGGCGGCATCGTGTCCAGAGCAGCAGAGCATCAAAGATGGCGGCGCCCAAGGAGAAGCCTCGTGGAATCCTCCTGCATCAAAGATGGCGCCTTAAAAAGGAAATGCACCCGGGAGTCTTAAAAGTGCCTTACCCACAAAGGACTTCTGTAAGGCAGAATGAGTCTAAAATGAGCTATGTTAATGTGAGATGGCGAATTTATAATAAGAATTAATATTTTAATGCTGAATGGCCACTGTATTTGTGTAAAATAATGGATGTGAAGTACAATTAATGATAAGAGCTAACAAGGAAATCAGGGATCCGTTACCAGTCAATAACTAGTTAATGTACCAGATAACATGTACCATACTAACGCAGTGTCTATGCCTACCTGCCTTCCGTTGGACAAGTGTGATGTTATGTATTGATGTGTGTATCGTCATCCTGCGTCCTGGTGGGGGGGAAGTGAGATGTTATGTATTGATGTGTGTATCGTCCTGGTACCTTAAATGTAATATAAGCACAATGGTACACCACAGAGGGCGTTGTGGTGGAAAACCTGGAAGTACCTGCAACAGGCAATATAAAAGGCTGAGCACCACACCTGAGAGGCACTCTGGAGCTGAACAATAAAGGACGAAGGTCACAGCAGTTAGATTAACACCAGACTGTGTGGAGTCAGTGATTTGTGTGCTACATACACCACATTCCTGATGGTCACCCATGCCCTATCTACCTGCGTAACCTTTACCTGCGGTGTGACCAACTCACTAAGCATGCTATTCACGACATCCTCAGCATCATGGATGCTCCAGAGTGGATCCATGCGTAGTTCCAGTGCCGCAATGCGGTCTGACAGGAGCTGCAGCTGAATATACTTCCCGCACACATAGTAGTCAGGGACACTAGAAGTGTCCTTGATTTCCCACATAGTACAGGAGGAGCATAACACAGGTCTGGGCTCTCCTGCCATGACTTAATCCTTAAATTAACTTAATTTGGCAAAAATGCCAAAGGTTTCTTATTGATAAGAAAAGAAAAAGAAAAAGAAAAAGATAAAATACTCACCAATCCACCAGCCAATCACTTACCCGCTTGACGTCACACTTCTATTGCTTTTTACTTCTTTGTTTACTTTTGTCCCTGCACAGACTGTCGCTCCTGAACTGCTGCTGCTGGCCTTTTATAGGCCTCGATCCTCGACCTCCCGCTCCCGACTGCCGACAGTATTTATGTGGCTGGTCCAGTTAAGCTTCTGGTCAATAGTAACGCCCGGGATGTTGATGGTGGGGGATTTGGCGCTGGTAATGCCATTGAATGTTAAGAGACGGTGGAGATGGTCATTGCCTGGCACTTGTGTGGTGCGAATGTTACTTGCCACTTGTCAGCCCAAGCCTGAATGTCATCCAGGTCTTGCTGCATACGGGCATGGACTGCTTCATTATCTGAGGAGTTGCATATGGAACTGAACACTGTGCAATCATCAGCGAACATCCCCACTTCTGACCTTATGATGGAGGGAAAGTCATTGATAAAGCAGCTGAAGATGTTTGGGCCTCGGACACTGCCCTGAGGAACTCCTGCAGCGGTGTCCTGGGGCTGGGCTGATTGACCTCCAACAACCACAACCATCTTCCTTTGTGCTCGGTATGACTCCAGCCAGTGGGGAGTTTCCCCCTGATTCCTACTTCAGTTTTACTAGGGCTCCTTGATGCCAGACTCGGTCAAATGCTGCCTTGATGTCAAGGGCAGTCACTCTCACCTCACCTCTGGAATTCAGCTCTTTTGTCCATGTTTGGACCAAGGCTGTAGTGAGGTCTGGAGCCGAGTGGTCCTGGCAGAACCCAATCTGGGCATCGATGAGCAGGTTACTGGTGAGTAACTGCCACTTGATAGCACTGTCGACAACACCTTCCATCATTTTGCTGATGATTGAGAGTAGACTGATGGGGCGATAATTGGCCGGATTGGATTTGTCCTGCTTTTTGTGGACAGGACATACCTGGGGCAGTTTTCCACATTGTCGGGTAGATGCCAGTGTTGTAGCTGTACTGGAACAGCTTGGCTAGAGGCGCGGCTAGTTCTGGAGCACAGGGCTTCAGCACAACAGTCTTTGCTGTATCCAGTGAGCTCAGCTGCTTCCTAATATCACGTGGAGTGAATCGAATTGGCTGAAGACTGGTAAAGCAGAGCCAAGGTTGTACCTTGTTCAGTTAAACAGTACTCAGTTTGTACCTTTATTGCATACATAGCATTTGGCGACGAGAATACAAGAACCTTTGTTGCAAAATGAGCACAATTGGATTTTAATAGCGATTTGTGGAGGGAGAAGATTGGGAAGATTTTGTGAGCCATTTGAACCAGTACTTCGCGGCCAACAAAATGAAGGGGGTCGACGATGCAGATTCCAAGATCTAGTCTGATAAAGAATCTACTCATGCCGAGTGATCCAACAGAGAAAACGTACGAGGAGTCATGCACATTGGTATGGGAGCACCTCAAGCCAGACAACGGTATCATCCATCTCGAGACACAGGTTTTATACACACGTTCGACCAGAGGGCCAGAGCGGGCGGAATTCGTTGCCAACCTGAGACGTCTAGCGGGACCGTGCAAGTTCGGTGTTGGCAGACATGCTGCGGGACCTCTTTGTTATCGGTATCAACCACGAGGTGATCCTGCGCAAACTTCTGGCGGTGGAGGAGTTGGATTTAAAAAGGGCCATCCAGATCGCTCAAACATGCATGATGACGGGCAGGAGATTAAAGCAAGTATTGGTGAAGAACCGAACCTCGGTAAGTACTGCAAATGCGATTGATTAGGCGTTCGACAGAGCGGCACATGGCAGGGCCTATCCGGCTGTGTTCGCGAAACCTGTGGCTGCCCAAAGTCCACCAGCGGGAATGTATCCGACTTTTCCGTGTTGGCGTTGTGGGGGAAATCACCAGCACCAGCAGTGCCAATTTAAGCCATATAGTTGCAAAGGCTGTCTGAGAGTGGGGCATCTTCAGCGCAAGTGTCAGCAGATGAGCAAGTGAACTGCAACACACCACGTGGAGGATGAGAGTCAGACTAGCGCAGATCCGGATACGCAATCCGAGATGCCAGAGGAGGAAGTGTATGGACTGTATTCTTTCATAACCAAGAGTAAACCAATTTTGATTAACGTGAAGTTTAACGGGATACTGGTATCGATGGAACTGGACACAGGAGCGAGTCAATCGATCATGAACGAAAGGGCATTTAATAAGCTGTGGGATACTAAGACTGTGAGGCCCAGGCTGAGCACTGTTAACGCCAAACTGCGCACGTACACCAAAGAACTGATAAAGGTGATTGGCAGTGCACAAATTAATGTGTCGTATAATGATGCAGTTCACGAGTTACCGCTGTGGATTGTTCCAGGCAATGGCCCAACGCTGCTCGGCAGGAGCTGGTTGGAGAAAATCAGATGCGACTGGAATGACATAAAGGCGTTGTCGTCGTCAGAAGATACATGTGCCCAAGTATTGAGCAAGTTCCCCTCACTGTTCGAACCGGGTATCAGCAACTTACAGGAGCCAAGGTGCAGATCCATGTGGACTCAGATGCAAGACCCAACCATCATAAAGCTCGAGCAGTGCCGTATATGATGAAGGAGAAGGTCGAAATTGAACTGGACAGACTCCAGCATGCAGGGATCATATCAGCGGTCGAATTTAATGAATGGGCCAGCCCCATTGTTCCTGTGCTAAAAAATTATGACACAGTCAGAATCTCGTGGCAACTACAAGGCTACGATCAACAGGGTTTCGAAACAAGATCAGTACCTGTTACCGAAGGCTGATGACTTGTTTGCGACGCTAGCCAGAGGGAAGTCATTCACAAAACTGTACTTGACGTCGGCCTATATGACGCAGGAGTTGGTCGAGATGTCGAAGAGACTTACGTACATTAACACGCACAAAGGACTGTTTGTTTACCACAGGTGCCCTTTCGGAATTCGCTCAGCTGTAGCAATATTCCAGGGGAATATGGAAAGTCTACTGAAGTCCGTTCCCAGAACCGTCGCGTTCCAAGATGACATCCTGATCACTGGTCGTGAATCCAAGGAACATCTGAACAACCTGGAAGAGGTTCTACTCCGTTTGGACAGAGTGGAACACAAACTTAAACACTCGAAGTGCGTCTTCATGGCACCGGAGGTCGAATTCCTCGGGAGGAAAATCGCCGCTGATGGCGTCAGACCTACTGAGGTGAAAACCAAAGCCATCAAAAATGCACCCAAGCCGCAGAACGTGACGGAGCTGCATTTGTTCCTGGGTCAACTCAACTACTTTGGGTCCCAAATGGATCGTTGGTACGGCCATGGCCAAGGAGGACAACAGAGTATTTGTTATTAAGCTCATGAATAGGCAAACTTGCAGGAAACACATGGATCACTGATACTAACTTTTTATTCCCAGTGTATTTAATTAACTGGTGGGATCATTAGTCCAGGCCTTTGGATTACTAGTCCAATAACATAATGACTATCCTTTTGTTCCCATAGAGAGGTGTAATGTCTGTAAGCTTGTAATGTTTGCAGCTCCACACTGTGGATGTGGACGTATTGTATACTGCAAGTGCAGGGTTAATAATAAACAGAACCAGGCAGATTTCCGGAGACTTCCGAGAGAGCTGCCTGCCATGTTAGGAAGCTGTGTGTGCTGTGTTCTGTGAATATATCACATTTGGCGACAGAAGATTATTGTTGGTGAAGGATTCAGCCAACCGACAGAGAGACTTTGGAAGTTTCTGTCTTTGGAAAAAAGCTACAAAATCTGAGGTAAAATACAGCATGCAGTGTAAACAGCTAGAGATTAAAATGGCAGGTGAATTGGGACATTTGGGAGAATATAGATACGACTGGGAACATTTTAAAGCATAGATGGATCAGCTAGAATTGTATTTCATTACAAATAACACAATCGAAGTTCCAGACAATGCAGTCCAGAACCGGGCTGTGTTGGAACGTAATAAAGCGATCTTCTTATCAGAGGCAGGTCAGGCATTGAATGACACCCTTATAAATCTGCTTGTGCCTGACGAGCCAAAGGACACAACGCTTAAAGAGATTTTAACGAAGCTGGAGCAGTACTATAACCCCAAACCGTTAGAAATTGCTGAAAGCTATCGTTTCGGGATTCTGAATCAAAAGGCTGATGAAGGTGTCAGTGATTACATCGTAGCATTAAAAAAGCTATCGATGCACTGTAATTTTGGAAACTTTCAAAACCGAGCATTACGGGATCGTTTTGTTTGTGGGGTGAAAAATGATGCGATCAGAAGGAAGTTATTGACGACGGATGACTTGACTATTGAGATTGCTTGTCAGACAGCGAGGTCGATGGGCATGACCGAACAATATTCCCGAGAATTAAATAATAATTACGGTCGTCAGTCAATCGAGGTAAATCACCTGCAGGTTTAAAGTAAAAGACGGGCATGGCCCAAAGTCTCAGAAACTGGAAATTCTCACAGAGCGTCGAAGTCGTGCTATAGGTGCCTGGGACAACACATTGCTCAAAGTTGTCCATACGTGAAGGCAGCGTGTTTCTTCTGCAGAAAGACTGGGCATCTTGCGAAGGCATGCCGACTGAAGGTTAAACCAGTTTTTAAAGCTATGACTCCAGCATTCAAAGCTATGAGTAGAAATCCAAAGAGACTACATAGCATGGAAGAACAACAACAGGACGAGGAGATGTTAGAGTCACACATCATCAGGAGCATGAGGTTAACGGACAGCGATTCGGAAAGCATTAAAATCCACATAGATGTTGCGGGATTCAAGATACCAATGGAAATTGACACGGGTGCATCCGTGAGTGTAGTACCGGAGTCACTATACCGCGACAAATTGCGTGATTTTCAACTGGAGAAATCCAAGATAGAGCTGCAAGGCTACTCGGGAGAGAAAATTCCTGTGGTAGGTCGTATCACTGTACCGGTGAAATATAAAGATCAATTTCAGAACTTGCCTCTAATAGTAGTGAAAGGAGACAAGTCTGCCTTACTAGGAAGAAATTGGTTGAGCTCACTGAAGCTGGGTTGGGGTAAGATTTTCTGTGTGGAAGCAAGATTTTCATCAACAGTTATCAAGAAGTATCCAAAGATGTTCTGCGAAACAGGCAGTCCATTCCAAGGCTTCAAGGCGAGTGTCAAGGGACAGAAGGACGCTAGATCGGTTTACTACAAGCCACGGTCCGTACCATATGCACTCAAGGAGAAAGTTGAGCAAGAACTCAAAAGACTAGAGACCGAGAACATTATATGTAAGATAGATCGATGTAATTGGGCTACATCCATTGTTATTGTACCTAAGTGCGATGGTAAGGTAAGATTGTGTAGTGATTATAAAGTAACTGTAAACCAGGTTCTAGAGGGTAATGTCCCCAATACATTGCCGAATATAGAAGATTTGTTCACAATACTGACAGCAGGTCAGATCTTCTCAAAACTGGATCTTATGAATGCCTACTTACAGCTTGAACTAGATGAGGAGTCCAAGTCATGTTTGACTATAAATACTCATCTAGGCCTATATCAATTTAATAGGCTACCGTTTGGAGTGTCTTCTGCCCCTACCATATTCCAAAGGGTGATGAAGCAGAATTTGCAAGGTATTGGAGAGGTAGTCTGTTATTTGGATGACATACTAATTTCAGCACCAAATAGGCAAATTCATAATAACATATTAAATGAAGTCCTCAAACGGCTAGAGAAGCACAGAGTACGAGTGTCTGCTCGTAAGTGTGAGTTGTTTAAAAACTCAGTGGAGTACTTAGGGTACAGAGTAGACAAAGATGGTTTATATCTAACCATGGAAAAATGGGATGCAATTAGAAATGCACCCACTCCCAGGAATGTCACTGAACTTCATTCATTCTTGGGTCTTTTGAACTATTATGGGAAGTTCCCACCAAATTTGGCTACAGTATTACATCCACTGAATGAACTATTGAAAAAACAGGTCCATTGGAAGTGGTCAAAAGAATGCGATACAGCATTCAAGGAGTGTAAAAGCAAATTGGTTGAGAGCACCATGTTAGTTCACTATGACATATCTAAGGAGATTAAGCTAGCATGTGATGCCTCTCCGTATGGAGTTGGGGCAGTAATCTCTCATGTATTAAATAGTAGGGAGGAGAGACCAATTGCTTTTGCTTCACGCACTTAGTGCCAGTGAGAGTAATTATGCGCAAATTGAAAGGGAAGCTTTGGCATTAATTTTTGGAGTCAAGAAGTTTCACAAATACTTGTATGGTCGTAAGTTTACCATTGTTACGGACCATAAACTCCTAACAGCAATCCTCCATCCAAAGTCCCCAGTTCCAACATTAGCTGCAGCCCGAATGCAGAGATGGGCTTTGATTTTGTCAGCATATACATGTGATATTGAATACAGACGATCAGCTGATCACAGTAATGCTGATGCAATGTCTAGATTGCCTTCCCCATCACAAGTTACACCTGATAGAGAAGAAGTGTTTTATTTTTCATACATTGATGAACTGCCAGTCACAGCTGAAGAGATTGGTAGAGCAACCAAACGTGGCCCAGTGATGTCAAAGGTGTATGAGTATATTGCAAATGGATGGCCAAACCAGGTAACAGACAAAGATACACATCCATTCTTCATTCATAGGAATGAATTATCAGTCGATAAAGATTGTATCATGTGGGGTGCAAGAGTGGTTATACCAAATAAATTCAGGTCCAAATTATTAGGCGACCTCAATGACCAGCAACTGGGAATGTGCTTGACCAAGAGTTTTGCACGCAGTTATTTATGGTGGCCAGGTCTTGATAAAGATATAGAGTACATCATGAGTCAGTGTACAACATGTCAATCGGTAAGCAAGTAACCGCCACCAGTACCATTACAGCCATGGAAATGGCCTCCCAGGGTGTGGCAAAGGCTACATATTGATTTTGCTGAGTTAGAAGGACAACAATTGTTCATTGTGATTGATAGCCATTCGAAGTGGGTTGAGGTGGTTTCAATGTGGAAAATTACAAGTAAAGCATTGGACATTTTACAAAAATTGTTTTCTGCATTTGGCCTTCCTGAAGAAATTGTTTCGGATAATGGACCACAATTTCGTTCAGAAGAATTTGCACAATTCATGAGCAGAAATGGTGTGAAACATACCAAGGTTCCACCATACCATCCTGCTTCGAATGGTGCAGCACAGCGCACTGTACAAATTGTAAAACGTGCCCTCATAAAACAAATGCTAGATCCAAATCCAAGGAAACGACAGTTGTCATTGGATCACAAATTGGCTAATTTTTTGATTACATATCGAAATACTCCTCATACACCAGCAGAGTTGTTTCTCAAACAACAGCCACGAACCAGATTCTCGTTGTTAAAGCCAAATTTGGCACAGTCCGTAGAAGAGACACAATTAAGCCAGAAAGAGAATCATGATAGAGGTAAAGTAAAACAGAGAAGTGTGAAATTAAACCAGAAGGTGAGAGTGAAGAACCGTCACCATAAATGGTTAAAGTGGTTACCAGGAAGAGTGGTGAAGATATGTGGTCCTCGCACATATTTGGTAAAGATGTTTGATAATGGACAGGTTAGGTTTGTTCATATTGATCATATTTTACCTACAGACATGGAAGGAGTTGAAGGTGGAAATGATTCAATTATTTCTGACTCATCAGATAGTTTTGACACACCAGTAGCAAATCCTAAATCCAATGTACTGGAAACAAATCCAGGAGAGAATCAGAATGAAAGTCTGAGTCCGAGTCAGGAAAACAAAGAGCCTGAAGTTAGAGTGAGTTCAAATGAAAATCAAGGAAATTCCATGGAGGAAAACGTTCCTCAGGATGAGCCTCGAATGAGTGTGAAATCGACACCAGGTTTGGAAGGTTCTGTTCGAGAGCGAAGGTATCCTCTTCGAAACAGAAAACAAGTGGTAAAGTTAAATTTGTAAATATGGAAAAAAAAAAAAATTTATGGGCCCAAGTTTCCACACGCGCCTAGAATGGCGCAGTCCCGACCTGGACACCCATTTTTCGCGCCACAAAGTGTGCCTAAAAAAATCCTCCGTATTCTCCACCTACCTGCAGGTCCTCTGGCCCTCGGCGCAGCCAGCACGAGCTGTGAGGGGGAGGAGCCAGGTCCCTGCGCTGAAAACAGTGCCGGGACCTCTGCACATGCGCGCTACAGTGGGCACGCAAGTGCAGTAGCTCCAGGCGCCCGAAGCTCGCAGCCCCTAGCCCTGGCCGAATGGCCTCACTGGGGCTGCGTGAATAAGGCTCCTCCCACGGCCAGCTCCTGCTTACCCCCCCCCCCCGACTGGACCCGACCCGACCCGCGCTCCTGCTCCCGCTCCCCCGCCCCCCTCCCTCTCTCTCCCCCCTCATCCCCTCCCTCTCTCTCCCCCCTCCCCCCCATTCCGCCCTCCACCCCTCCACCCCTCCTTCTCTCTCCCCCCCCTCCTTCTCTCTCCCCCCTCCTTCTCTCTCCCCCTCCCCCCCTCCCGCCCTCCCTCTCTCTCCCTCCCTCTCTCCCTCCCTCTCCCTCCCTCCCCCTGACCCGAACCGACCCGACCCGACCCAACCCGACCCGACCCGACGCCACCTACCTGTAAATCTGGTGCTGGGGACGGGCCCTGCCCAAAGTCTCAGGCCGGCCCGTTCAGCCTTCGGTCCCGAAAGGCCTGCCTGAATCACTTTCACACAGGTCGGAAGATGGTTTATTTAATCTTTTCTTTGCTTATAAATGTTTATTCAGGTTGGATTTATTTGTATAATATTTGTATAACTATAAATAAGGATTTATTATAGAATTTAATGAGTTCTCTTCCCCCCCCCCCACCTCGTTCTGGACGCCTAATTTGTAACCTGCGCCTGATTTTTTAATGTGTAGAACAGGTTTTTTCAGTTCTACAAAAATCTTCACTTGCTCCATTGTACTTTAGTTTGGAGTACGTTTTCACTGTGGAAACTTTGAAATCAGACGTCAGTGGCCGGACACGCCCCCTTTTGAAGAAAAAATTCTGTTCCAAAGTAGAACTGTTCTACCTGACTAGAACTGCAGAAAATAAAATGTGGAGAATTGCGATTTCTAAGATAGTCCGTTCTCCACCAGTTGCTCCTAAAAATCAGGTGCAAATCATGTGGAAACTTGGGCCCATAATCCTGTGTTATGTATAAAAATGAAAGTTATGTATGATGTTTGTTATAATAACTTTTTCATTAAGGAGGGAGAAGTGTAGTGTCTTTAAGCTTGTAATGTTTGTAGCGCCACACTGTGGATGTGGACGTATTGGGTACTGCAAGTGCAGGGTTAATAATTAACAGAACCAGGCAGTTTTCCGGAGACTTCCGAGAGAGCAGCCTGCCATGTTAGGAAGCTGTGTGTGCTGTGCTCTGTGATTATATCACAAGAGGCAGACTCAATCGTTGTTTTCAAAAGGGAATTGGATCAGTACCCGAAAGAAAAACATTTGAAGGGTTACAAGGAAAGGGCGGGCGGCAGGGCAGGGAGGTGGGGGAGGTGCAGGGCGGGAGGGTTATGGGACTTGCTGAAGTGCTCTTGCAGAGAGCCAGCACAGGCTTGATGGGCTGAATGGCCTCTGACTGTGCTGTAACCATTCTATGATTCTAAGTTTGGAATGAAGGAAGGTAAGCAGACGGTGGTTATGAGAAGAGTGTGGGACGGTTGGTAAATGGAGAATGGGAGGGGCTGATTTCATTCAAGTGCTCCTCGGTCAGCTAGTCTCTGCGGGCTCGGGAAAATAGAGGCTTGCGTGGTCACATGCTCTGCCCCATCCTCTTCCTCCTCTTCCTCCTCCTCTTCCTCCTCCTCTTCCTCCTTCGTCTTCCTTATACTCTTCCTGCTCCCCTTCTCTTCCTTATCCTCCTTCCCCTCCTCTTCCACATCCTTTTCCGCCTCCTTTTTCTTCTCCTCTTCCTCCTCATCCTCTGCCTCAGTCTCTTACTCACTCCCACCTCTAACTTGTCCTTCACCGTCCTTTTTCTTCAAATTCCTCCTTCTCTTCCTCCTCCCCTCCTCTTCCTCGTCCTCCTGTTCCTCACCTTCATCTTCTCCTCCTCATCCTCATTTTCTTCCTCATCTCAATCCTCTTCCTCATCCTCTTTCTTCTGTCCTCTTCCTCCTACTCCTTCTCCTCCTCCTCTTCCCCATTCACTTCCTCATCCTCTACCCCTCCTCTTCCGCATCTTTTCCTCCTCTTCTTCCTCTCCTCTTCCTCATCCTCCTCTTGCTCCATATCATTTTCCCCCTCATCATCTTCCTCATCTTCATCTTCCTCATCCTCTTTCTCATCCTCCTCTTCCTCATCTTTTTCCTCTTCCCCATCCTCTTACTCATCCTCTTCCTCCTCCTCATCCTCATCGTTATTTTCTTCTGCTCTTCCTCAGTCTTTTCCTCCCCTTCCTCCTCCCCTCCTCCTATACTGCTGATGCCCAGCTGGCGGAAAGGGCTGGTCCGCTATGATGGTGAGGTTGTGGAACATGCAGCAGACGACACAAAACGTTAGTATGCAGGTACAGCAAGTAATTAGGAACGTAAATGGAATGTTGGCCTTTATTGCAAGGGGGGATAGAGTATAACAGTAGAGAAGTCCTGCAACAACTGTACAGGGTATTGGTGAGGCCACACCTGGAGTACTGCGTGCAGTTTTGGTCTTCTTATTTAAGGAGGGATATACTTGCATTGGAGGCTGTACAGAGAAGGTTCACTCGGTTGATTCTTGAGATGAAGGAGTTGTCGTATGAAGAAAGGTTGAGCAGGTTGGACTTATACTCATTGGAGTTTAGAAGAATGAGAGGTGTCTTATTGAAACGTATAAGATTATGAGGGGGCTTGACAGGGTAGATACATAGAGGATGTTTCCCCTTGTGGAGGAATCTAGAACTAGGGGACATCGTTTCAGAAAAAGGGGCCGCCCATTTAAAATGGAGATGAGGAGGAACTTCTTCTCTCACAGGGTCGTAAAAGTTTAGAATTTTCTGCCCCAGAGAGCTGTGGAGGCTGGGTCATTGAATATATTTAACGCAGAGATAGGCACATTGGTACCAACGACATAGGTAAAAAAAAGGGATGAGGTCCTACGAGACGAATTGAAGGAGCTAGGAGCTAAATTAAAAAGTAGGACCTCAAAAGTAGTAATCTTGGGATTGCTACCAGTGCCACGTGCTAGTCAGAGTAGGAATCGCAGGATAGCACAGATGAGTACGTGGCTTGAGAAGTGGTGCAGCAGGGAGGGATTCAAATTCCTGGGACATTGGAACCGGTTCTGGGAGAGGTGGGACCAGTACAAACAGGACGATCTGCACCTGGGCAAGACCGGAACCAATGTCCTAGGGGGAGTGTTTGCTAGTGCTGTTGGGAAGGAGTTAAACTAATATGGCAGGGGGATGGGAACCAATGCAGGGAGACAGAGGGAAACAAAAAGGAGACAAAAGCAAAAGACAGAAAGGAGATGAGTAAAAGTGGAGGGCAGAGAAACCTAAGGCAAAAAACAAAAAGGGCCACTGAATATAAAGGGGCTGCAGAAGGGGTCAAAACTAAAAATCATGGTTTAAAAACGAGGATTAAAACACTCTACCTAAACGCACGCAGCATTCGAAATAAAGTAAATGAGTTGATGGCACAAATCATTACAAATGGGTATGATTTGGTGGCCATTACAGAAACATGGTTGCAGGGTGGCCAAGACTGGGAACTAAACATACAGGGGTATCTGACGATTCGGAAAGATAGACAAGAAGGGAAAGGAGGTGGGGTAGCTCTGTTAATAAAGGAGGATATCAGGGCAGTCGTGACAGATGATATTGGCTCTAATGAACAAAATGTTGAATCATTGTGGGTGGAGATTAGAGATAATAAGGGGAAAAAGTCACTGCTGGGCGTAGTTTATAGGCCCCCAAATAATAATTTCACGGTGGGGCGGGCAATAATCAAGGGAATAATGGAGGCATGTGAAAAAGGAACGACAGTAGTCATGGGGGAATTTTAACCTACATATCGATTGGTCAACTCAAATCGCATGGGGTAGCCTGGAGGAGGAATTCATAGAATGCATACGGGATTGTTTCTTAGAACAGTATGTTACAGAACCTACAAGGGAGCAAGCTATCTTAGATCTGGTCCTGTGTAATGAGACAGAAAAAATAAATGACCTCCTAGTAAAAGATCCTCTCGGAATGAGTGATCACAGTATGGTTGAATTTGTAATACAGATTGAGGGTGAGGAAGTTGTGTCAGAAACGAGTATACTATGCTTAAACAAAGGGGACTACAGTGGGATGAGGGCAGAGTTGACTAAAGTAGACTGGAAACACAGACTAAATGGTGGCACAATTGAGGAACAGTGGAGGACTTTTAAGGAGCTCTTTCATAGTGCGCAACAAAAATATATTCCAGTGAAAAAGAAGGGTGGTAAGAGAAGGGATAACCAGCCGTGGATTACCAAGGAAATCAAGGAGAGTATCAAATCAAAGACCAATGTGTATAAGGGGGCCAAGGTTAGTGGGAAACTAGAAGATTGGGAAAATTTTAAACAACAGCAAAGAATGACTAAAAAAGCAATAAAGAAAGGAAAGATAGATTACGAAGGTAAACTTGCGCAAAACATAAAAACAGATAGTAAAAGCTTTTACAGATATAGAAAACGGAAAAGAGTGACTAAAGTAAATGTTGGTCCCTTAGAAGATGAGAAGGGAGATTTAATAATGGGAAATGTGGAAATGGCTGAGACTTTAAACAATTATTTTGCTTCGGTCTTCACAGTGGAAGACACAAAAACCATGCCAAAAATTGCTGGTCACAGGAATGTGGGAAGGGAGGACCTTGAGACAATCACTATCACTAGGGTGGTAGTGCTGGATAGGCTAATGGGACTCAAGGTAGACAAGTCCCCTGGTCCTGATGAAATGCATCCCAGGGTATTAAAAGAGATGGCGGAAGTTATAGCAGATGCATTCGTTATAATCGACCAAAATTCTCTGGACTCTGGGGAGGTACCAGCGGATTGGAAAGCAGCTAATGTAACGCCTCTGTTTAACAAAGGGGGCAGACAAAAGGCAGGTAACTATAGGCCGGTTAGTTTAACATCTGTAGTGGGGAAAATGCTTGAAGCTATCATTAAGGAAGAAATAGCGGGACATCGAGATAGGAATAGTACAATCAAGCAGACGCAACATGGATTCATGAAGGGGAAATCATGTTTAACTAATTTACTGAAATTCTTTGAGGATATAACGAGCATGGTGGATAGAGGTGTACCGATGGATGTGGGGTATTTAGATTTCCAAAAGGCATTCGATAAGGTGCCACACAAAAGGTTACTGCAGAAGATAGAGGTATGCGGAGTCAGAGGAAATGTATTAGCATGGATAGAGAATTGGTTGGCAAACAGAAAGCAGAGAGTCGGGATAAATGGGTGCTTTTCAGGTTGGAAATCGGTGGTTAGTGGTGTGCCACAGGGATCGGTGCTGGGACCACAACTGTTTACTATATACATAGATGACCTGGAAGAGGGGACAGAGTGTAGTGTAACAAAATTTGCAGATGACACAAAGATTAGTGGGGAAGCGGATTGTGTAGAGGACACAGAGAGGCTGCAAAGAGATTTGGATAGGTTAAGCGAATGGGGTAAGGTTTGGCAGATGGAATACAATGTCAGAAAGTGTGAGGTCATCCACCTTGGGAAAAAAAACAGTAAAAGGGAATATTATTTGAATGGGGAGAAATTACAACATGCTGCAGTGCAGAGGGACCTGGGGGTCCTTGTGCATGAATCCCAAAAAGTTAGTTTGCAGGTGCAGCAGGTAATCAGGAAGGCGAATGGAATGTTAGCCTTCATTTCGAGAGGGATGGAATACAAAAGCAGGGAGGTCCTGCTGCAACTGTACAGGGTATTGGTGAGGCCGCACCTGGAGTACTGCGTGCAGTTTTGGTCACCTTACTTAAGGAAGGATATACTGGCTTTGGAGGGGGTACAGAGACGATTCACTAGGCTGATTCCGGAGATGAGGGGGTTACCTTATGATGATAGATTGAGTAGACTGGGTCTTTACTCGTTGGAGTTTAGAAGGATGAGGGGTGATCTTATAGAAACATTTAAAATAATGAAAGGAATCGACAAGATAGAGGCAGAGAGGTTGTTTCCACTGGTCGGGGAGACTAGAACTAGGGGGCACAGCCTCAAAATACGGGGGAGCCAATTTAAAACCGAGTTGAGAAGGAATTTCTTCTCCCAGAGGGTTGTGAATCTGTGGAATTCTCTGCCCAAGGAAGCAGTTGAGGCTAGCTCATTGAATGTATTCAAGTCACAGATAGATAGATTTTTAACCAATAAGGGAATTAAGGGTTACGGGGAGAGGGTGGGTAAGTGGAGCTGAGTCCACGGCCAGATCAGCCATGATCTTATTGAATGGCGGAGCAGGCTCGAGGGGCTAGATGGCCTACTCCTGTTCCTAATTCTTATGTTCTTATGTTCTTATGTTCTTTCGGCAGATTTTTGAACAATAAGGGAGTCAAGGGTTATGGGGAGCAGGCAGGGAAGTGGAGCTGAGTCCATGATCAGGTCAGCCATGATCTTATTCAATGGTGGAGCAGGCTCGAGGGGCCGAATGGCCTACTCCTGCTCCTATTTCTTGTGTTCTTATGGCTCACGTTATAGACCTGCTCCCCAGTTGTACCCTGGTTCCTGCCTGGAGTCATGAGTGTTAATCGTGGCTCTGTGCGTAGCACACTCGCTCTGAGTCAGAAGGTTGTGGTTTTAAGTCCCACTCCAGGTTCTTAAGCACATGGGGCTCAATTTTGGCCGACCCCGTTTTCCGGCGCACTTACCGGAGTTGCGCCGCTTATGTAGGTTCCCGGATGCAACGAAAAAAAATGTTGGAACTTTGGCCGCTGTCTGGCCTCTTCACTGCAGTCGTGCAGCGTGGCCAGTCGTTCTGCGCTGGAAAATGTGCCGGGATGTCCGCACATGCGCAGTGGTGATCCGTGATGTCCGCGCATGCGCAGTAACGCTGTGAGTCTGCATCAACAGTCCCAATTGATGTTGGTCTCTCTGTCAATTTGAGAGCATGGTGATGTTCTTCCTCCTTGTGTTGCTGGGCTCCTTTAGGTAAAATTCGCTGCTTTTATTCTGCCTCCTTTGTTGGGCTAGGTGCGGGGAGAAGAACTGATAGTGCTCCTGCCTGCCGGTGATTTCTATCAGTACTCTGGCCCACCCCGAGCCCTGGCCGAGTGGCCTCCCAGTGTGATTGACCTCTTAAAAATCACCGGCAGGCAGGAGCACTAAGAGATCGAATGCACGGGGAGGCCACTCGGCCAGGGCTAGGGGCGGGCAGGAGAATTGATAGAAATCACCGGCAGGCAGGGGCACTATCAGTTTTCCTGCCCGCCCCTAGCCCAGGCCGAGTGACCTCCCGGTGCGTTGTCCCGCCCCTAGCCCAGGCCGAGTGACCTCCCGGTGCGTTGTCCCGCCCCTAGCCCAGGCCGAGTGGCCTCCCGGTGCGTTGTCCCGCCCCTAGCCCAGGCCGAGTGGCCTCCCGGTGCGTTGTCCCACCCCTAGCCCAGGCCGAGTGGCTTCCTGGTGCGTTGTCCCACCCCTAGCCCAGGCCGAGTGGCCTCCTGGTGCGTTGTCCCACCCCTAGCCCAGGCCGAGTGGCCTCCTGGTGCGTTGTCCCGCCCCTAGCCCAGGCCGAGTGGCCACCCGGTGCGTTGTCCCGCCCCTAGCCCAGGCCAAGTGGCCTCCCGGTGCGTTGTCCCGCCCCTAGCCCAGGCTGAGTGACCTCCCGGTGCGTTGTCCCGCCCCTAGCCCAGGCCGAGTGACCTCCCGGTGCGTTGTCCCGCCCCTAGCCCAGGCCGAGTGACCTCCCGGTGCGTTGTCCCGCCCCTAGCCCAGGCCGAGTGACCTCCCGGTGCGTTGTCCCGCCCCTAGCCCAGGCCGAGTGGCCTCCCGGTGCGTTGTCCCACACCTAGCCCAGGCCGAGTGGCCACCCGGTGCGTTGTCCCGCCCCTAGCCCAGGCCGAGTGGCCTCCCGGTGCGTTGTCCCGCACCTAGTCCTGGCCGAGTGGCCTCCCGGTGCGTTGTCCCGCCCCTAGCCCAGGCCGAGTGGCCTCCCGGTGCGTTGTCCCGCCCCTAGCCCTGGCCGAGTGGCCCTCCCGCACTGGCCAGCTGCCTTCCCGGGCCAAGTTTGAAGATGAAGATAGGACTTCAATTTTTTATTTCTTATTGAATTGTTCGTACTTTTTGTTTGCAAGCATTGCTAAGGGTAAGGCTTGGTTGGTTTAGGTGCAGGTCCTCTCCGCTTCCCGCTCCTATCCCAGGCCGAACGGCCTCCGATGTACCTACCTGCTCCGATTTCTTTCACTCTCCGCAAGGGTTTTCTCAAGTGGCCACATATGCTGGCCTAAGTAGAAATGGAGGAACTATTAGTTGCCCAAAGTGGCCTAAATGGGCAGAACTGGAGTAGGTCGCTGGTAACGCCTCCTTTTGAGAAAAAAAAACTAACCTAAAAAAAACGTAACTAAGTGAGTTACACTGGTGCAAATTGATTGGGGAAACTGGGATTTTTTAAGTTATGCCAGAAAAGGCAGGTTACTCCAAAAAAATACGAAGCAACTCCTGACCAAAATTGATCCCATGAATCCAGGCTTACACTCCAATGCAGTACTGAGGGTGTGCTGCACTGTCAGAGGTGTCATCTTTCAGATGAGACGTTAAACCGTCAGTTAACAGATGATCTGGTCATTATCACATTGCTGTTTGTGGGAGCTTGCTGTGTGGAACTTGCTGCCATTTATCCTATATTACAACAGTGACTGCACTTCAAACAGAACTTATTTCTCTCTCTCTTTTTCTCTCTCTCTTTCTCTCTCTTTTTCTATTTCACTCTCTTTCTCTCTTTTTCTCTCACTTTCTTTCTTGCTTTCTCTCTCTCTCTTTCTTTCTTTTGAGGTAGGTTTTAAACAACATTTTAAAAGAGGAAAGAGAGGTAGAGAGGCGGAGAGGGTTAGGGATGGAATTCTAGAGCTTAGGGCTCAGGCAGCTGAAGGCACGGCCGCTAATGCTGGAGTGATTAAAATTGGGGATTTCAAAAAAAAGTTATTTGTTAATGGGACATGGGCATCGCTGACAAGGCCAGCATTTATTGCCCATCCCTAATTGCCCTTGAGAAGGTGGTGGTGAGTGATACGTCCTTACTATACAGTATAAATGCACACGAGGCCCATACTTGAGAGAAGGTCACTCTGTGACCAGTTACCTTTATTACCAAGACCTCAAGTGATGAAGGTGGGTGGAGCTTGCCCTTTTATACCTGAAAGTCCAGGTTAGGAGTGTCTCCCACAAATTCACCCCCTTGTGGTCAATGTTCTCAAGGTGTACAACTTAGGTCAGCTTATATATGGGTTACAATGATAGTTGAATACATGACATCACCTCCCCCCAAAGTCTTATTGGGATCACAGATTAAGTCTCTCTGGTGGTTTACGCTCCATTGTAAAGCGCCTGAGTTGGGGCTCCGGTTGTTGGGCGCCGGCCTGAGTGTCTGCTGTTTGCGGTGCCTCAGGCCTGTCCAGACTGCCCACAGTGACTGGGCTCTCCTCCACTTGGTTCCGGTGTTCGGTCACCTGTGGTGGAGTAAACTCTACATCGTGTTCTTCCTCTGCTTCTTCTATGGGATTGCTGAACCTCCTTTTAGTTTGCAGCATATTTGTCCATTGGTAAGTTTAACTACCAAAACCCTATTCCCCTCTTTGGCATTCACAGTGCCTGCAAGCCATTTGGGCCCTGCAGCGTAATTAAGGGCAAAAACAGGGTCATTGACATCAATACATCACGGCCTCGCATTCCTGTCATGGTAGTCACATTGTGACTGACGTCTGCTCTCAACAATTTCTTTCATAGTAGGGTGCAGAAGGGATAACCTGGTTTTGAGCATCCTTTTCATTAACAGCTCTGCGGGTGGAACCCCTGTGAGCAACTGTGGTCGGGATCTATTGGCTAAGAGGAGGCGTGATAAGCAGCTTTGTAGGGAACCCCCTTGAATTCTGAGCATCCCCTGTTTGATTATCTGCACTGCTCGTTCTGCCTGGCCGTTTGAGGCCGGCTTGAACGGTGCCGTTCTGACATGGTTGATTCTATTGCCTGCCATGAAGTCCTGGAATTCAGTGCTTGTGAAGCACGGGCCATTGTCACTGACTAAGACATCTGGTAGACCATGGGCGGCGAACATTGCCCGTAGACTTTCTACCGTGGCAGAGGATGTGCTTGAATTTAAAATGGCACACTCGATCCATTTGGAGTAGGCGTCTACTACATCCAAAAATATTTTTTCCATGTAAGTCCACATGGATGCGTGACCATGGCTTGGCGGGTCAGGACCAGGGGCTAAGGGGGGCTTCCCTGGATGCATTGCCCAGCTGAGCACACGTGTTGCACCTGCGAACACAAAGTTCCAGGTCTGCATCTATCCCTGGCCACCAAACGTGTGACCTGGCAATTGCCTTCACCATGACAATGCCCAGGTGCTCATTGTGAAGTTCTCTGATAAACACCTCTCTGCCCATCTCGGTTTAACGCCTCGGTTTCCCCACAGTAGGCAATCGGCCTGAATCGAGAGTTCATCCTTGCGCATATGAAACGGTTTAAATTCCTCAGGGCATGCTCCGTATATGGCTGCCCAGTTCCCATTCAGGACATGAATTTAAGGAGCTAGGAGCTAAATTAAAAAGTAGGACCTCAAAAGTAGTAATCTCAGGATTGCTACCAGTGCCACGTGCTAGTCAGAGTAGGAGTCGCAGGATAGCGCAGATGAATACGTGGCTTGAGGAGTGGTGCAGCAGGGAGGGATTCAAATTCCTGGGACATTGGAACCGGTTCTGGGGAAGGTGGGACCAGTACAAACCGGACGGTCTGCACCTGGGCAGGACCGGAACCAATGTCCTCGGGGGAATGTTTGCTAGTGCTGTTGAGGAGGAGTTAAACTAATATGGCAGAGGAATGGGAACCAATGCAGGGAGACAGAGGGAAACAAAAAGGAGACAAAAGCAAAAGACAGAAAGGAGATGAGGAAAAGTGGAGGGCAAACCCAAGTGAAACCCAAGGCAAAGAACAAAAAGGGCCACTGTACAGCAAAATTCTAAAAGGACAAAGGGTGTTAAAAAAAACAAGCCTGAAGGCTTTGTGTCTTAATGCAAGGAGTATCCGTAATAAGGTGGATGAATTAACTGTGCAAATAGATGTTAACAAATATGATGTGATTGGGATTACAGAGACGTGGCTCCAGGATGATCAGGGCTGGGAACTCAACATCCAGGGGTATTCAACATTCAGGAAGGATAGAATAAAAGGAAAAGGAGGTGGGGTAGCATTGCTGGTTAAAGAGGAAATTAATGCAATAGTTAGGAAGGACATTAGCTTGGATGATGTGGAATCTATATGGGTAGAGCTGCAGAACACCAAAGGGCAAAAAACGTTAGTGGGAGTTGTGTACAGACCTCCAAACAGTAGTAGTGATGTTGGGGAGGGCATCAAACAGGAAATTAGGGGTGCATGCAATAAAGGTGCAGCAGTTATAATGGGTGACCTTAATATGCACATAGATTGGGCTAACCAAACAGGAAACTAGACAGATTTTTGAGCGATAAGGGAGTCCAGGGTTATGGGGAGCGGACAGGTAAGTGGAGCCGAGGCCAAGATCAGATCAGTCACGATCCTATTGAATGGTGGAGCAGGCTTGAGGGGGTCAAATGGCCTATTCCTGTTCCTATTTCTTATGTACTTTTGTAATCTGAAGACACTAACCAATTCAGGACCAGTGTTGTTAACAACTTAAACGCCAGATTCGTGGTACAGTATTAGCAAATTGAAGCACAAAATTCTAGATATAATATTAACCATTTCTACATTTGACTACAGTTCAAAACTACTTCATTGGCTGTAAAGCACTTTGGGATGTCCAGTGGTCGTGAAAGGCGCCACACCTGGAGTATTGTGTACAGTTTTGGTCTCCTAACTTGAGGAAGGACATTCTTGCTATTGAGGGAGTGCAGCGAAGGTTCACCAGACTAATTCCCGGGATGGCGGGACTGGCCTATCAAGAAAGACTGGATCAACTGGGCTTGTAGTCACTGGAGTTCAGAAGAATGAGAGGGGACCTCATAGAAACGTTTAAAATTCTGACGGGTTTAGACAGGTTAGATGCAGGAAGAATGTTCCCAATGGTGGGGAAGTCCAGAACCAGGGGTCACAGTCTAAGAATAAGGGGTAAGCCATTTAGGACCGAGATGAGGAGAAACTTCTTCACCCAGAGAGTGGTCAACCTGTGGAATTCTCTACCACAGAAAGTTGTTGAGGCCAATTCACTAAATATATTCAAAAAGGAGTTAGATGAATCCTTACTACTAGGGGGATCAAGGGGTATGCAGGAATGGGGTACTGAAGTTGCATGTTCAGCCATGAACTCATTGAATGGCGGTGCAGGCTCGAAGGGCTGAATGGCCTACTCCTGCACCTATTTTCTATGTTTCAATGTTTCTATGACACATTTCTTGACTAAAGACAGTAGCAGGTCTTTATTTGTCCAGACTTTAATCTGACGGGCTGTCACAGGTGAGCCTTTGCTTTCAAAAGCTTCAACAACCATGATCATCTCAGCATCATGCTCAGTTGCCCCCTCAGTGGTGGCTAGTGGGAGCCTGCTGAGTGCATCGGCGCAGTTTTCAGTGCCCGGTCTGTGCCGAATTGTGTAGTCATAGGCAGCTAACGTAAGGGCCCACCTCTGTATGCGGGCCGATGCGTTTGCATTTATAGCCTTGTTGTTGGCCAAAAGGGACATTAGGGGTTTGTGATCTGTCTCCAGCTCAAATTTCCTGCCAAACAGGTACTGGTGCATTTTTTTTACTGCATATACACATGCTAGCGCTTCCTTTTCTACCAACCCATAGCCCCTTTCTGCCTGGGACAGACTTCTGGAGGTATAAGCTACCGGCTGTAACTGACCATTGGCATTCACATGCTGCAACACACACCCGACCCCATAGAACGACGCATCGCACGTTAAAACAAGTTTCTTACACGGGTCATATAACGTTAACAGTTTGTTGGAACATAACAAATTGCGTGCTCTATCAAAAGCCCTTTCCTGGCTGTCCCCCCAGACCCAATCACGACCTTTGCGTAGGAGCACGTGTAGTGGCTCTAACAGCATGCTCAACTTGGGAAGAAAGTTACCAAAATAGTTCAGGAGCCCCAGGAAAGAACGCAGCTCCATCATGTTATGGGGTCTGGGTGCTCTCTGGATCGCTTCCGTTTTGGACGCAGTAGGTCTGATCCCGTCTGCTGATACCCTCCTCCCTAGAAATTCCACCTCTGGAGCCAAGAAGATGCACTTCGCATTTTTCAGTCGCAGCCCTACCCGGTCCAGTCTGCGTAGCGCCTCCTCCAGGTTGTGGAGGTGTTCTTCAGTATCGTGACCCGTGATGAGGATGTCGTCTTGAAAAACCACCGTCCTTGAAATCGACTTGAGGAGGCTTTCCATATTTCGCTGAAAGTTCGCGGCGGCCGAGCGAATCCCGAACGGACATCTGTTGTACTCAAACAACCCCTTGTGTGTCGTGATGGTGGTCAGCTTCTTCGACTCACTCACCAGCTCCTGGATCATGTCAGCTGAGGTCAGGTCCAATTTTGAAAAAGGTTTGCCACGGGATAGCGTCGCAAAGAGGTCCTCCGCTCTTGGTAGCGGGTACTGGTCTTGGAGTGACACCCGATTGATGGTGGCCTTGTAATCGCCACATATCCTGATCGACCCACCCGCCTTGAGCACCGGCACAATCGGGCTCGCCCAGTCACTGAATTAGATTGGCGAGATGATGCCTTCCCTCAGCAGGCGGTCCAATTCGCATTCTATCTTTTCCCGCATCACGTACGGCATCGCTCTGGTCTTGTGGTGTACTGGCCTGGCGTCCGGGTTTATGTGAATCACTACCTTGGCCCCCATGAAAGTGCCGATGCCGGGTTGAAATAATGAGTCAAATTTGTCCAGGACCTGTGAGCATGATACTCGCTCCACAGAAGAAATTGTATTGACATCGCCCCATTTCCAGTTCATGACAGCAAGCCATCTCCTCCCCAGTAGTGCGGGACCGTCCCCTGGGACAATCCAGAGTGGCAACCTGTTCTCTGAATCTTTGTGGGTCACGACTACCGTGGCGCTGCTTAACACCGGAATGATCTCCTTTGTATATGTCCATAGCAGTGCGTCAATCGGCAATAATTTTGGCCTCCTGGCCTTGGACATCCACAACCTTTCGAACAGTTTAATACTCATCAGGGACTGGCTGGCCCCCGTGTCTAGCTCCATTAATACTGGGATGCCATTGAGGAGCACTTTCATCATTATCGGTGGCGACCTGTATATGAACTGTATATGTGCTCCACATGAACTCGCTGAACTTCAGCTTCCAGCGATTTCCCCCAGTATTCATTTGGCTTCGTAGGGCTTGCATCGGGCCCGTCCTCCTTGTACATCAACCTGGCTGCAGGCTTCCTGCACATTCACGCCAAGTGACCGCTGATGGTGCAGTTTCTGCAGGTATATTGCTGATACCTGCAAGCTCTGGCTGGGTGTTTGCCTCCACACCTCGAGCATGAGCTGGAGGCCCCATTGTTGGAAACAAAAGGTCCATTACCAGTCGATCGTCTCTCACCGTCTCTGTAACTGTCCTTAAGCGCACCATTAACAGGTGTTGATGGCCCCATTACTGGCCGCATTGTCCATTGCGGTGGCATGAATCGCCGTTCAGCTAGCCATTGTCTCTGTTGAATTCCCCCTTTGGGTTCGACTACATGCTGGGGCATGTCTGATTGCCCTTGTCTGCCTAGAGGACTGTGTGCCGTGTTAACAATGTTGACTCCCTGGTCATTTGCTGCATTTGAGCCAAGATTTTTGTCATACATCATTCTGGTCTCTTCCTCCCCTGAGATAAATGTCTGGGCTATCAAAGCTGCCGCTTCCACGGTCAAGTCTTTGGTCTCAATCAGTTTCCTGAAAACCCCAGTGTGCCCTATGCCCTCAATAAAAAAGTCTCTCAGCATCTCCGTTCTGCATGCATCTGTGAACTTACATAGGCTCACCAGTCACCGGAGGTCTGCCAAGAAGTCTGGAACACTTTGCCCTTCTCACCTCCGGTGCGTGTAAAACCGGTGTCTCGCTATGTGCATGCTGCTCACCGATTTAAGGTGTTCCCCGATCAAATTACTGAGCTCTTCGAATGTCTTGTCCGCCGGCTTCTCTGGCGCTAGAAGGTCCTTCATCAGGGAGTACGTCCTGGATCCACAAACCGTCAGGAGATGAGCCATGCGTTTGTCGGCCAAATCCTGTCCCAATCATTCCTTAGTGACAAAACTTTGCTGTCGTCTCTCAATAAAGTCGTCCCAATCATCACCAACACAGTACCTCTCTTCTGTGCTGCTAGTGGCCATGCTCGCATGGTTTAAATCCCAGTTTCTCGTCGCCAATGTTATGTCCTTACTATACAGTATAAATGCACACGAGGCCCATACTTGAGAGAAGGTCACTCTGTGACCAGTTACCTTTATTACCAAGACCTCAAGTGATGAAGGTGGGGGGAGCTTCCCCCTTTTATACCTGAAAGTCCAGATTAGGAGTGTCTCCCACAAGTTCACCCCCTTGTGGTCAATGTTCTCAAGGTGTACAACTTAGGTCAGCTTATACATGGGTTACAGTGATAGTTGAATACATGACAGTGAGCTGCCTTCTTGAACAACTGTAGTCCGTATGGTGACGGTGCTCCCAAAGTACTATTAATGAGGGAGTTCCAGGATTTTGACCCAGCGATGATGAAGGAACGGCGATATACATCCAAGTCAGGATGGTGTGTAACTTGGAGGTGATGGTGTTCCCATGCGCCTGCTGCCCTTGTCCTTCGAGGTGGTAGAGGATGCAGGTTTAGGAGGTGCTGCGGGAGAAGCCTTGGTGAGTTGCTGCAGTGCATCTTGTAGATGGTACACACTGCAGCCACAGTGCGCCGGTGGTGGAGGGAGTGAATGTTTAAGGTGGTGGATGGGGTGACAATCAAGCGGGCTGCTTTGTCCTGGATGGTGTCCAGCTTCTTGAGTGTTGCTGGAGCTGCACTTAACCAGGCAAGTGGAGAGTATTCCATCACACTCCTGACTTGTGCCTTGTAGATGGTGGAAAGGCTTTGGGGAGACAGGAGGTGAGACACTCGCCAAAGAATACCCAGCCTCTGCCCTGCTCTTGTAGCCACAGTATTTATGTGGCTGGCCCAGTCATGTTTCTGGTCAATGGTGACCCCCCCAGGATATTGATGGTGGGGGATTCGCCGATGGTAATGCTGTTGAATGTCAAGCGGCAGTGGTTAGACTCGTCCTTGTTGCAGGTGGTCATTGCCTGGCACTTGTGTGACACGAATGTTACTTGCCACTTGTCAGGCCAACCCCGAATTTCGTCCAGTCTTGCTGCATGCGGGCACGGACTGCTTCATTATCTAAGGAGTTGCAAATCGAATTGAACACTGTGCAGTCATCAGCGAACATCCCCACTTCTGACCTTATGATGGAGGGAAGGTCATTGATGAATCAGCTGAAGATGGTTGGGCCTAGGACACTGCCCTGAGGGACTCCTGCAGTGATGTCCTGGGGCTGAGATACAACCATCTTCCTTTGTGCTTGGTATGACTCCAGCCAGTGGAGAGTTTTCCCCCCTGATACCCATTGACTTCAGTTTTACTGGGGCTCCTTGATGCCACACTCGGTCAAATGCTGCTTTGATGTCGAGGGCAGTCACTCTCGCCTCAGCTCTGGAATTCATCTCTGGATACTCAAGAGGCCAGAATCTGAAGAGCACGGAGGTTTGCAGGGCTGGAGGAGACAGGGAGAGGGGGGAGGCCATGGAGGGATGAAAAGAAGGCTGAGAATCAAATCCCTTCATCATTTTAAAGACCCTGATCAGATCACCCAACCTCCACACCCCCCACCCCACCTACACCACCCCTCACCCCACCTCATCTCCACCCCCCCCCACCCCACCTACACCCCCTCTCACCCCACCCCACCTCCACCCCCCTCACCCCTCCCTCACCCCACCTCCACCCTCACCCCATCTCCACCCCCCACCTCACCTACACTCCCCCCACCCAACCTCCACACAACCCTCACCCCCCCAACCCAGCTACACCCCCCTCACCCCACCTCACCTCCACCCCCCCCACCCCACCTACACCCCCTCTCACCCCACCCCACCTCCACCCCCACTCACCCCTCCCTCACCCCACCGCCACCCCACCCCACCTCACCACCACACCTCCCCCTCACCCCACCTCCACCCGCCCCTCACCCCACCCCACCTCCACATCCCCCCTCACCCCATCTCCACCCCCCACCTCACCTACACCCCCCTCACCCCACCTCCACTCCCCCCACCCAACCTCCACACCCCCCTCACCCCACCTATACCCCACCCTCACCCCACCTCACCTCCACACCTCCCCCTCACCCCTCCCCACCTCCACACCCCCCTCACCCCTCCCTCACCCCACCTATACCCCACCTCACCTCCACACCTCCCCCTCACCCCTCCCCACCTCCACACCCCCTCACCCCTCCCTCACCCCACCTACACCCCACCCTCACCCCACCTCACCTCCACACCTCCCCCTCACCCCTCCCCACCTCCACCCCACCTACACCCCCCCTCACCCCACCTCCACCCCCCCCTCATCCCACCTCACCTCCACCCCTCCCTCACCCCATCTCCACCTGCCCCCCACCCCACCTCCACACCCCCCCACCCCACCTACACCCCCCTCACCCCACCTCCACACACCCCCACCCAACCTCCACCCGCCCCCAATCCCACCTCTGCCCCCCCTCACCCTACCTCCACCCCCCCTCACCCCCTCCACCCCACCTCACCCCACCTACATCCCCTCACCCTCCCCCACCCCCCACCCCCCCTCACCCTCCCCCATCCCTTCACCCCACCTCCACCCCCCTCACCTCCCCACTCCACCTCCACACCCCCCCACCCCACCTCCACACCCCCCTCACCCTCCCCCACCCCCCCTCACCCCCCCCACCCCACCTCACCCCACTTCCACCCCCCCTCACCCCCCCACCCCACCTCCACCCCCCCACCCCACCCCTCGCCCCCCCCACCCCACCTCCACCCCCCCTCACCCCTGCCACCCCACCTCCACCTTCTCAACTCAAGGGAATGCAACCTGTCCCCGTAAATTTATTTAACCCTTTAAGCAAAGTATATTTCTGGTGAATCGGTGCTGTAATTCTATCCAAGGCCAATACATCTCTTCTCATGTCCGGTGTCCAAATCCGAACACAGCAATCCACACAGTGTCCAGCCAATGATCTATCACAAAAAGTGCCCTCAGCCACCCACTGCCAACTCTGGGCCAGGGAGGGGAAATAAAGAAAGAAAGACTTGCATTTATATGGCGTCTTTCATGACCACCGGACGTCTCAAAGTGCCTGTATAACTGTAGCAAGACTTCCATGCTTTTATACTCCATCCCCTTTGCAATAAAGGCCAAGATACCATTGGCCTTACTGATCACTTGCACACTAGCCTTTCGTGTTTCATGCACAAGTATCCCCAGGTCCCGCTGTACTGCAGTACTTTGCAATTTTTCTCCATGGGATCTTTAACATCCACCTGAGAGGGCAGACGGGGCCTCAGTTTAATGTCTCATCCAAAAGACGTCACCTCCGACAGTGTAGCACTCCCTCAGCACTGCACTGAGAGTGTCAGCCTAAATTTATGTGCTTAAGTCCCTGGAGTGGGACCTGAACCCACAACCTCCTGACTCAGAGGTAAGAGTTCTGCCCACTGAGCCACTGCTGACACTATGAGATGAAGATCACTGTAAGAGAAGATCAACCCTGGGTCCTTCTCCTGGTTGCATTTCAGCAAGCTCTTCTAGAAGTGCGCGCTGGCATGTTGGGCGCGAGTAGGAGCAGTCGGGTTTGGCTGAGACCCTCCCTGCGCCCCCCTCACCCAGTCACTCTGCCAAGGTACCACATAAAAGTTTACTGCACAAGATAAAAGTTCACGGGGTTGGGGGTAATATATTAGCATGGATAGAGGATTGGCTAACTAACAGAAAACAGAAAGTCGGGATAAATGGTTCATTCTCGGGTTGGCAACCAGTAGCTAGTGGGGTGCCGCAGGGATCAGTGCTGGGACCCCAACTATTTACAATCTATATTAACGACTTAGAAGAAGGGACAGAGTGTAACGCAGCCAAGTTTGCTGATAATACAAAGATGGGAGGAAAAGCAATGTGTGAGGAGGACACAAAAAATCTGCAAAAGGACATAGACAGGCTAAGTGAGTGGGCAAAAATTTGGCAGATGGAGTATAATGTGGAAAATGTGAGGCTATGCACTTTGGCAGAAAAAAATCAAAGAGCAAGTTATTATTTAAATGGAGAAAAATTGCAAAGTACTGCAGTACAGCGGGACCTGGGGGTACTTGTGCATAAAACACGAAAGGTTAGTGTGCAAGTGATCAGTAAGGCCAATGGTATCTTGGCCTTTATTGCAAAGGGGATGGAGTATAAAAGCAGGGAAGTCTTGCTACAGCTAT